>NW_024419305.1:0-1786 GCF_014898765.1 Herpailurus yagouaroundi
AACCCAAACCCATGACTCACACCGTTGCATGGACCCTCAATTCAGCCATCGAGGGAGATCATGAGACTGGAGTCGCTTCAGCCCTGGTGTCATCTCTGGACCGAACCTTAACCCTAGTTAAGGCTCTCTCCCCATAAGGACCCAATACCAAACTGACAACACCACGCGCCTATGGTCCAGGAGTGGTGCAGGATCACTCGCATAGAATCTGGAACATCACCATGTAATTTCCAAGGCCCGGTGGCAGCTGTCCGAGAGTATTCCTGAGGCCTACTCGAACACTGGCCCACAGCGTTGTCTGGCCTTGGAATCCAAAGACTCATCCTGAGGGCACCCTCCTTTGTGCTCTCAAATCAGCCCTTCGGGGAGTCAGTTGCAATGCTGTGGCTTCAGCGCCTGGAGCCTGTTGGGACCTAATGGTAACCAGAACTCTCAAGCAAAACCTAACCCTATCTCAAAAACTAACCCTACAGTTGAGCCGCACTGTCGCATGGGCCCTCACTTCAGCCCTCGAGGGAGAACACAAGACTGGAGTTGCTTTGGCCCTGGCGACGTCCCTGGACCAAAACCGATCACAACTAAGATTCTTTCCCAATGGGGACCCCATACCAAAGCCTGACAACACCAAGCGCCTGGGGTGCAGAATGGTGCAGGATCACTCAACATATAATCTAGATCATCACCATGTCGTTTCCAAAACCCGGCTGCAGCTATCCGAGAGGAATCCTGACGCCTACCCAACCAGTGGCCCATAGAGATATCTGGCATAGGAACCCAAAGATTAATCCTGACCAGCACCCTCCCTTGAGCCCTCAACTCAGTCCTTTGGGTAGACAACCACACTGCTGTAGGTTCGGTGCCTGGAGCCTCTTGGGACCTAACCGTAACCCTAACCCCAACCAGAACCGCCAACCAAAACCTAACCCAGTCTCGAAACCTAACTGTACACTTGACCCATACCATCACCCAAGCCCTGACTTCAGCCCTCGAGGAAGATCACGAGACGGGAGTTGCTTCAGCTCTGGTGACGTCCCTGGACCAAGCCCTAACCCTAGCTAAGGCTCTCTTCCCATGGGGACCAAATACCAAAATCTGACAACACCACGTGCCTGGGGTCCAGAAGCAGTGCAGGATCACTCCACATAGAACCTGGAACATCACCATGTCATTTCCAAGGCTGGGCTTCAGGTGCTCAAAAGTATTCCTGAGGCCTAACCGACCAGTGGCCCATAGAGTTGTTTGGCCTTGGAACCCAAAGACAAACCCTGACCGGCACCCTCCCTTGTGCCCTCAACTCAGCTCTTCAGGGAGACAAGTGCACTGCTATGTGTTTAGCGCCTTGAATCTCCTGGGAACAAACGCCAAACACTACTTCTACCCTAATCAGAAACCTCAACTGAAACCGAACCTAACTCGAACCCAAACCCTACAATTGCTCCGCATTGTCATATTGGCCCTCACTTCAGACCTCGAGGGAGATGAGGAGACTGGTTTCGCTTGGAGCTGGAAACATATCTGGACCGAACCCTAACCTTAGATAAGGCTCTCTCGCTATTAGACCCAATAACAAAGTATGACAACACCACATGCCTGGGGAACACAAGGGGTGCAGCATCACTCCTCATAGGACATGTAATATACTATGTCCTTTTGAAGGACCGGTTGAAGCTCCAGAGAGATTTCCAGAGGCCTACCTGAGTAGTGGCCCACACAGTTGTCTAGCCTTGGAACTCAAAGACTAATCCTAATCGACACCCTCCATTGTTCCTTCAAATTAGACTTTCGG
>NW_024419306.1:0-5347 GCF_014898765.1 Herpailurus yagouaroundi
CTGCTGCCACAGGGCCCCTCCTGAAGTGGATCACCTAAGGAGAAGCAAGCTAAGCCTGCCCCTCCTGCCCCCGTGCACCTTGCCTACCCACCCCAGCTAAGACGCCAGATCCCCAGCATCACAAGCCTGGCAGTGTGCAAGTAGCCCACACAGGCCACCCCACCCCACAGTGAATCCCGCCCCTAGGAGAGGGGAAGAGAAGGCACACACCAGTCTGACTGTGGAAACAGCGGTGGGCTGGGGCAGACATCAGGTCTGACTGCGGCTCCGCCCACCAACTCCAGTTATACACCACAGCACAGGGGAAGTGCCCTGCAGGTCCTCACCACGCCAGGGACTATCCAAAATGACCAAGCGGAAGAATTCCCCTCAGAAGAATCTCTAGGATATAACAACAGCTAATGAGCTGATCAAAAAGGATTTAAATAATATAACAGAAAGTGAATTTAGAATAATAGTCATAAAATTAATCGCTGGGCTTGAAAACAGTATAGCTGACAGCAGAGAATCTCTTGCTACAGAGATCAAGGGACTAAGAAACAGTCACGAGGAGCTGAAAAACGCTTTAAACGAAATGCATAACAAAATGGAAACCACCACGGCTCGGATTGAAGAGGCAGAGGAGAGAATAGGTGAACTAGAAGATAAAGTTATGGAAAAAGAGGAAGCTGAGAAAAAGAGAGATAAGAAAATCCAGGAGTATGAGGGGAAAATTAGAGAACTAAGTGATACACTAAAAAGAAATAATATACGCATAATTGGTATCCCAGAGGAGGAAGAGAGAGGGAAAGGTGCTGAAGGGGTACTTGAAGAAATAATAGCTGAGAACTTCCCTGAACTGGGGAAGGAAAAAGGCATTGAAATCCAAGAGGCACAGAGAACTCCCTTCAGACGTAACTTGAATCGATCTTCTGCACGACATATCATAGTGAAACTGGCAAAATACAAGGATAAAGAGAAAATTCTGAAAGCAGCAAGGGGTAAACATGCCCTCACATATAAAGGGAGACCTATAAGACTCGTGACTGATCTCTCTTTTGAAACTTGGCAGGCCAGAAAGAATTGGCACGAGATTTTCAGTGTGCTAGACAGAAAAAATATGCAGCCGAGAATCCTTTATCCAGCAAGCCTGTCATTTAGAATAGAAGGAGAGATACAGGTCTTCCCAAACAAACAAAAACTGAAGGAATTTGTCACCACTAAACCAGCCCTACAAGAGATCCTAAGGGGGACCCTGTGAGACAAAGTATCAGAGACATCACTACAAGCATAAAACATACAGACATCACAATGACTCTAAACCCATATCTTTCTATAATAACACTGAATGTAAATGGATTAAATGCGCCAACCAAAAGACATAGGGTATCAGAATGGATAAAAAACAAGACCCATCTATTTGCTGTCTACAAGAGACTCATTTTAGACCTGAGGACACCTTTAGATTGAGAGTGAGGGGATGGAGAACTATTTATCATGCTACTGGAAGCCAAAAGAAAGCTGGAGTAGCCATACTTATATCAGACAAACTAGACTTTAAATTAAAGGCTGTAACAAGAGATGAAGAAGGACATTATATAATAGTGACAGGGTCTATCCATCAGGAAGAGCTAACAATTATAAATGTCTATGCGCCGAATACTGGAGCGCCCAAATATATAAAACAACTACTCATAAACACAAGCAACCTTATTGATAAGAATGTGGTAATTGCAGGGGACTTTAACACCCCACTTACAGAAATGGATAGATCATCTAGACACACGGTCAATAAAGAAACAAGGGCCCTGAATGACACATTGGAACAGATGGACTTGACAGATATATTTAGAACTCTGCATCCCAAAGCAACAGAATATACTTTCTTCTCGAGTGCACATGGAACATTCTCCAAGATAGATCATATACTGGGTCACAAAACAGCCCTTCATAAGTTTACAAGAATTGAAATCACACCATGCATACTTTCAGACCACAATGCTATGAAGCTTGAAATCAACCACAGAAAAAAGTCTGGAAAACCTCCAAAAGCATGGAGGTTAAAGAACACCCTACTAACGAATGAGTGGGTCAACCAGGCAATTAGAGAAGATTTTCAAAAATATATGGAAACAAACGAAAATGAAAATACAACAATCCAAACGCTCTGGGATGCAGCGAAGGCAGTCCTGAGAGGAAAATACATTGCAATCCAGGCCTATCTCAAGAAACAAGAAAAATCCCAAATACAAAATCTAACAGCACACCTAAAGGAAATAGAAGCAGAACAGCAAAGGCAGCCTAAACCCAGCAGAAGAAGAGAAATAATAAAGATCAGAGCAGAAATAAACAATATAGAATCTAAAAAAACTGTAGAGCAGATCAACGAAACCAAGAGTTGGTTTTTTGAAAAAATAAACAAAATTGACAAACCTCTAGCCAGGCTTCTCAAAAAGAAACGGGAGATGACCCAAATAGATAAAATCATGAATGAAATGGAATGATTACAACCAATCCCTCAGAGATACAAACAATTATCAGGGAATACTATGAAAAATTATATGCCAACAAATTGGACAACCTGGAAGAAATGGACAAATTCCTGAACACCCACACTCTTCCAAAACTCAATCAGGAGGAAATAGAAAGCTTGAACAGACCCATCACCAGCGAAGAAATTGAATCGGTTATCAAAAATCTCCCAACAAATAAGAGTCCAGGACCAGATGGCTTCCCAGGAGAGTTCTACCAGTCGTCTAAAGCAGAGACAATACCTATCCTTCTCAAGCTATTCCAAGAAATAGAAAGGGAAGGAAAACTTCCAGACTCATTCTATGAAGCCAGTATTACTTTGATTCCTAAACCAGACAGAGACCCAGTAAAAAAAGACAACTACAGGCCAATATCCCTGATGAATATGGATGCAAACATTCTCAATAAGATACTAGCAAATCGAATTCAACAGCATATAAAAAGAATTATTCACCATGATCAAGTGGGATTCATTCCTGGGATGCAGGGCTGGTTCAACATTCGCAAATCAATCAACGTGATACATCACATTAACAAAAAAAAGAGAAAAACCACATGATCCTGTCAATCGATGCAGAAAAGGCCTTTGACAAAATCCAGCACCCTTTCTTAATAAAAACCCTTGAGAAAGTTGGGATAGAAGGAACATAGTTAAAGATCATCAAAGCCATTTATGAAAAGCCCACAGCTAACATCATCCTCAACGGGGAAAAACTGAGAGCTTTGTCCCTGAGATCAGGAACACGACAGGGATGCCCACTCTCACCACTGTTGTTTAACATAGTGCTGGAAGTTCTGGCATCAGCAATCAGACAACAAAAGGAAATCAAAGGCATCAAAATTGGCATAGATGAAGTCAAGCTTTTGCTTTTTGCAGATGACATGATATTATACATGGAAAACCCGATAGACTCCACCAAAAGTCTGCTAGAACTGATACATGAATTCAGCCAAGTTGCAGGATACAAAATCAATGTACAGAAATCAGTTGCATTCTTATACACTAATAATGAAGCAACAGAAAGACAAATAAAGAAACTGATCCCATTCACAATTGCACCAAGAAGCATAAAATACCTAGGAATAAATCTAACCAAAGATGTAAAGGATCTGTATGCTGAAAACTATAGAAAGCTTATGAAGGTAATTGAAGAAGATTTAAAGAAATGGAAAGACATTCCCTGCTCATGGATTGGAAGAATAAATATTGTCAAAATGTCAATACTACCCAAAGCTATCTACACATTCAATGCAATCCCAATCAAAATTGCACCAGCATTCTTCTCGAAACTAGAACAAGCAATCCTAAAATTCATATGGAACCACAAAAGGCCCCGAATAGCCAAAGTAATGTTGAAGAAGAAGACCAAAGCAGGAGGCATCACAATCCCAGACTTTAGCCTCTACTACAAAGCTGTCATCATCAAGACAGCATGGTATTGGCACAAAAACAGACACATAGACCAATGGAATAGAATAGAAACCCCAGAACTAGACCCACAAACATATGGCCAACTCATCTTTGACAAAGCAGGAAAGAACATCCAATGGAAAAAAGACAGTCTCTTTAACAAATGGTGCTGGGAGAACTGGACAGCAACATGCAGAAGGTTGAAACTAGACCACTTTCTCACACCATTCACAAAAATAAACTCAAAATGGATAAAGGACCTGAATGTGAGACAGGAAACCATCCAAACCTTAGAGGAGAAAGCAGGAAAAGACCTCTCTGACCTCAGCCGTAGCAATCTCTTACTCGACACATCCCCAAAGGCAAGGGAATTAAAAGCAAAAGGGAATTACTGGGACCTTATGAAGATAAAAAGCTTCTGCACAGCAAAGGAAACAACCAACAAAACTAAAAGGCAACCAATGGAATGGGAAAAGATATTTGCAAATGACATATCGGACAAAGGGCTAGTATCCAAAATCCATAAAGAGCTCACCAAACTCCACACCTGAAAAGCAAATAACCCAGTGAAGAAATGGGCAGAAAACATGAATAGACACTTCTCTAAAGAAGACATCCGGATGGCCAACAGGCACATGAAAAGATGTTCGGCGTCGCTCCTTATCAGGGAAATACAAATCAAAACCACACTCAGGTATCACCTCACGCCAGTCAGAGTGGCCAAAATGAACAAATCAGGAGACTCTAGATGCTGGAGAGGATGTGGAGAAACGGGAACCCTCTTGCACTGTTGGTGGGAATGCAAATTGGTGCAGCCGCTCTGGAAAGCAGTGTGGAGGTTCCTCAGAAAATTAAAAATAGACCTACCCTAGGACCCAGCAATAGCACTGCTAGGAATTTATCCAAGGGACACAGGAGTACTGATGCATAGGGGCACTTGTACCCCAATGTTCATAGCAGCACTCTCAACAATCGCCAAATTATGGAAAGAGCCTAAATGTCCATCAACTGATGAATGGATAAAGAAATTGTGGTTTATATACACAATGGAATACTATGTGGCAATGAGAAAAAATGAAATATGGCCTTTTGTAGCAATGTGGATGGAACTGGAGAGTGTGATGCTAAGTGAAATAAGCCATACAGAGAAAGACAGATACCATATGGTTTCACTCTTATGTGGATCCTGAGAAACTTAACAGGAACCCATGGGGGAGGGGAAGGAAAAAAAAAAAAAGAGGTTAGAGTGGGAGAGAGCCAAAGCATAAGAGACTGTTGAGAACTGAGAACAAACTAAGGGTTAATGGGGGGGTGGGAGGGAGGAGAGGGTGGGTGATGGGTATTGAGGAGGGCACCTTTTGGGATGAGCACTGGGTGTTGTATGGAAACCAATTTGACAATAAATTTCATATATAAATAAAAAAA
>NW_024419307.1:0-1301 GCF_014898765.1 Herpailurus yagouaroundi
GGGGGGCATACATTTGAATGGCAAAGAAGCTGAACAACTTTATGGGCACAGACTTAGAAGTAAACAAGTGTAGTTCAGGGGCGGCCAGCAAAGATGAGCCCTAGTGAACCTGCGGGCTTTGGCCAAGACTCAGAAGAGTTACACTTAAAAAATCAGGGGTCAGGAAACAACTTGACTTTCTTAGGGATTGGGCCTGCAGTGAGCAATCTCACTGGCAGAATGGATGCAGGGATCCAGTACTGCTGGTACCCCTACCCATTTTCCAGAAAGCAACTTCCATTGTTTATGCAGCAAGATAATTCAATTTTTTCCCCACACATTTTTGACCCATGTCTGGTCCTGGAAAAAATTGACCTAATTGCTGGGTGACAAAACAGTGTGATGCAGTTGAAACCTATAGGACAGTGTAGGTGGATCCAGAGTCGATCCAGGTATTAATGTTATTAATGGTACCTTCCCTCTTCTGCCCCCAAAACATGGCACAATGTGTGACAAGCAGGACAGAAAGGAAAACGCAGGTTACATTACAGAAAGCAAGGTAGGAAGGGAAGGTGCAATTCTACCAAATGCATTGGGCAAAAATACTCTCGACCCAGTTCCAAAAGGAATACAATTATCTCTACTGGCTGCCATGTTCTCCCATACAATCCTGTCCTTGTGACAGTTCTCACATGAACATCTTACTTTTCTAAAATTTTTTTTAACATTTATTCATTGTTTGATAGAGACAGAATGCGAGTTGGGTAGGGGCAGAGGAAGATATAGAATCCAAAGCAAGCTCCAGGCTCTGAACTGTCAACACAGAGCCCGACACGGGGCTTGAACTCATGGACCATGAGATCATGACCTGAGCCGAAGTTGGACGTTCAACCGACTGAGCCACCCAGGCGCCCCCATCTTACTTTTTTGTAGGCACTTTTCCTTGTTCATAGAATTCTTCCAGGTTATGTGCTTTCTCCTTCAGCTGTTTGACTTTTGCTTCCTTTGTGGCTTTCACAGACCTCAATGCATTACACTTGTCTTCCAGGGCGTTTTTATTTTCTGGGAAAAAAAAAAAAAAAGGTGTTTTCATGATATACATGCACATGACCTGAGTCTTGATTTTGGTGAGACACAAAAAGCGCAAGAACCATGAAGGCATGAAAGTATTCTTTCCCTTACCAATGCAAAGTCATTGCCATCCTATGAGGATTTCTCCCCAACAGAAAATATAACTTCTAGTTGACAGTTATTGGACCTCAAGGCTCTTAGCTTTACATCCTCGAATTCAACATTGGCACCTTGTGGTTAAGACAGATATG
>NW_024419308.1:0-31321 GCF_014898765.1 Herpailurus yagouaroundi
CACACACACACACACACACACACACACACACACGCACCAGCTATCTGGTCTGGCAGATACAGGGTCCAGGATCCAGGAGACATGAGCTTTCTCTGGTTGGTTTAATCTCTTAAAATGTTTATTCAGGGTTCCAAGCCCACAAAATCTGATCCATAGGCCTGGGGAAGGGCTTGGAATATGTATTTTCTTCAAGGTTTCATGTAGTGTTATTCTTATACAGTAACTAATTCAGTGTTCTGCACTTTGAGAAACCCAGAACCAGGGTTATATTACGCTAATGAGACTTTTTGCTAAATAAAATATTTCTCAGCAGGCCAGCTTTTGAGTTTGAAACATGAGTTTCTTCTAGGAGTTTGTTGATAGTGGAAGGTTTGTCTTCTTACCTGTTGAATGACCTTGGGGTCAAACTGGGGCAGATGATGGATGAAGAGTGTAGACCCTGATGTCCATGGTTCAAACAGGCACCCCAAGACAGCCAGAATCCAGCCTGGGTCCGAAATGCACCACAAGACATCAGATGTCTTCAGTTGTAGAAATTTCCTGCTAACTCCAAAATACAGTGACTTCAGCTAGGTGATCATGAGAATGTGATCAAGGGCTGGGGACTCTGATTTTCAGGGGTGACCCACCTTTCATTCTCAGTGCATGTGGTTTGAGTGGGCTCCAGACACACTCCCACCCCAGGTCCCTAAAGCATGCCAAATCCTATTTTCTGGTCATGTGTGATTTCAATGGGTTTAGTTATAATGATCCTCAAGGCTGGGAATTGACTCTGTTACTTATATAGTCCTAGGTAATGCTGGCAGCAATTTGGGCATAACAAGGGATAAGCCTTTCTTAGAAGAGCAACAAAACACATCAGATGGAGAGATAAAAACCTGATCCAGAGACTCTAGCTATGTCTGAAGCCAAACCCTGGAGTACCCTGCCTCATGATCCAATAAATTCCTTTATTCACTTTTAGGCTTAAAGAGGTTGAGATTGGGCTTTCTGTCATTTATGATGGAGAAAGAGAGAGAGGGAGAGAGAGATAGAAATAAAGAAAGAGAGAGAAAGACCCTAATTAATACCCCATCTTGGCAAGGACTGGAAACAATTATCCAATAGGCAATAATTAGAAAGCGGGGTGGGAAAGGTTTCTCATTTCTCTATCCTATCTTAGTGATTCTGAGGGATGTCTGTGTGCATAATTCCTTGAGAAAACACAATCCTCCCATAGCTATGGGAGCTTTACTATTTATTATTAGTAATAGTTTACTATTTACTAAACTATGGCTTTGAGGAGCTTTACTATTAACAGGAGCTTTACTAACTATTTACTATTAACTTTAATAAACAATCCACCCTCCCTCATCCCAGCCCTCTTAGGATTGTGGCTCACCCACAGAATACTACTAGCTGGGAAGACCTGTCTTCTCAGTTTCAGACCCAACTACCCACTGAACATCTCTTCTGCAGTGTCCCTCAGGCACCTCAAACCCAGCAGATCCTAACCCCTTCTGCTTCCCTTCATCTTGCAGCCACAGTGATCTTTTCAAAACACAAATGTGATCAGGTCTTTCCCTTGCTAAAATACATCCCATTACTCCAATACCTCTCCATCATCTGCCTAAAAAACTCTAAACTCTACACCAAGGCCCACAAGATCCTGAGCCCTGCTCACTGGTTCCCAATTCCTCCCATATGTCTCTTACCCCACACCCTGAGCACCAGCTATCCTCAAGTGTCTGTAGTTCTATAATGCTACTTTTAATATCTTTGTGCCTGTGCTCTTGTTATTCAGACTGCACAGAAAGCCTCTGCCTTCTTTCCACCCCTATTCCTCCAGAGTTTCGCTACTCAATTGCTACCATTGCAAACTGCTGCATCTGCACAGATAGTCACTGTCCACAAAAAGCCTTGTCTGCCCTCTGGTCTGGTTAATAAGTTATAAAATATATAGAACTTGATCTGGTGTGAATATTACTATGTGAGGTAGGGACAGATCGGAGAAGAGGCTCAGTTAAACGTTGATTAAGTGATTAACCCAAGGCTACAGCTTCAGCCTCTATGACTGTTTGTTCTAGGTTAGGGGGAGTGGCATGTTGTGGCTTGGTTCCAGGTATTCTTTTTCCTGAGAGCTCACGACTGGGTAACTCCAAGTTTCATGTGTTCATAACTGGGAAGAGGAAAGGACCTGCCACTTCAGGTGGCATTGTTCACACATTGTGTCTTTTACCACCAAACCCTGAGTCAATTGAGAGGGACACAATGGCTTGTCATTTGTGTGGTTTGCTGAATGCGGGCACACATTTCCTACACACCTCTTGTTAAGGTGCTCAGGCAGGACCTAAATGTGCCTCCTTTGTCATCAGAGGCCTCTGTCAGAAAACCGTTAGCATTCCAAGTGTCTACATCTCAACACTCTCAGGAGTCTGAACCAAAGAGCCCAGAGGGAAGAAACAGGATGGAGTCAATTCTACTTAGAGCTCTTTTCCCAACACATGTGTGCTCACACACACACATGCACACATACACACACCACCCCAGATCTGTGGCCCAGCATCTAAGTCAATGCCTTCTTTCCTACCATGAAGGCAGAGAGGATCGCAAGGCAAGTCCATGACTGTGTTTCGCCATCTTGGGAAGGCCTGTTGTCCCACTGGTGAAGAAGATGGCCATTGGGTCCAGCGTCTTTGACTTAATACAGGTGTGATCTGGGGATGCTGATCTGCAAAGGGATTCAGTACAAAAGGGGAGAAGTCATGTTTCCTGATTTGGGATCCCTGGGGATCCAATATGAGGGGCTTGGAGTCAGAAAAATGAAGGTTTACAACACTGGAGGAAAAACCAGTTCTCCTTGTATTAAGAATCAAACGGAATTTGTGAGTGACTTGGATAAGTAGACTGACATTTATTCATTTACAAAAGGGGGGAAATATAGTGGAATATTTTTAACGTAACAAACATTGAAATAGCACTTGATATCTTTCAGGCACTGCTCTAAGTGACTTACAAATAAGAACTCATTCAATCTTCAGAGCAACCCTAAAAGAGAAGTACTGCTTTTATTGTGCCCATTTTGTGGAGGAGGAAACTGAGGCTCAGAAAGGTTACATTACTTGCCTGAAGACATTTGGCCAGCATGTGGTACAGCCAGGATTCAAATTCAGTCTGATCCACAGACTGTGCTCTTAACCACACTGCTAAGCTTGTTTTTGTTTTTGTTTTGTTTTTTTTTTTTTTTTTTTTTTTTTTTTTATATATGAAGTAGCTTTATAGGAATTTAACCCCATAATCTTGGCTATGAGGGGCAGGGAGAAGAAAATGAGGGAGAGTAAAAGAAACATAAATGCACATCTGTCTTGGTGTAAACTTGAGATGGTAGGAAAGCCTGGAGTCCCCCCGGTGTGCCTTGATTCTTGGGGGCTTCAGAATTGACAGTTTCTCCTTTGGCTCTATGCTTATAAATGCCAATTCCCTATGGTGTTCAATCATAGTAACTGCAAATGATCCCAAGGCTGCCAGTAACACCAACTCTTGCTGAGAAATGGTACCATATTGACTTTTGGCAATTTAAGGGAATCTAAAGAATATCCTTTTTTAAATCTTTTTATTTTAAAGAGAGAGAGAGACAGAGAAACAGAGAATCTTAAGTAGGCTTCACATTCAGCACAGAGCCCATTGCGGGGCTCAGTACCACAATCCTGGGATCATGACCTGAGCTGATATCAGGTTAGATGCTCAACTGTCTGGGTCACCCAGGCACCCCAAGAATATTCTTTATTTAAGCCATTTTCTTTTAGTTCTCTGACTTTAAAATCCAGTGTAAGATGTGACTTCAGCCTAATATTTGCTTTTTGAGGCTGAAGTAAAGAACTTTAAAAACTGAGGGGTTACTTTAAGAAAACAAACACAGCATGGTTTTCAGGTGATAGAAAAAATGTCTAAAGGTTTACAGAATCAGAGTTGTTGGTGGAAGGGGTCTTTCTTACTTCCAACACTTCCCTAACTTTCCCTGGGAGGTGTCCTTAAAGCTATGCAGCACCTGAGAGATGGAAATTGTTTGTTCCCCCAGCTGACTACCAGCCACAGCCTCAATTTTTCTTGCAGTCTCAAGTTTCCCTTAAAAATTCATCTTATACATTCATTCAACCTCTTCATATATTTGTTTGTTATATAAAAATAATATTTCAGATTCCCTACCTACAAGGAAGATTCAACACAATAACCCTCTGACTCATCTCATTTGCACTAAAGTGTTTAGACTGTAGTGACAGAGGCATAGAAGTTCAATACTCTTATTTTACAAATAAAGCAATTGCATCCAAGAGAGGGGAAGGAACCAGCCCAGGGTCACAAAACAAATCGGGGGCACAGCTGGGAAGAGAAGTCTCCTGGCATCAGTCCAGGTGACCTTCTCCCACTGAATGTTTGTCTACCAGCACTTGGGAGTGAATGGTCTTCTCTTGTCCTTCCTTAGAAAACACATTCATCAGATCTGAAACTTACTTAATCAGCGATCGGAAGTCCAGCCACCCATGACGGCTATGGTCAGACACCAGGAGCTTTGTTTTCAGAGCAGGACACTCAGAAACTAGGGAATCCACCTCTGGGGCAAGGGTATCTGTGGTCATGACGCCCTGGGCTTTAGACACTTGTAATCGGTAGAGAATGTCCTTGGCTTTCATCTGGGTGGTTCCTGGCATGAAGATTATTCCTGGGGATGAAAAAAGGAACTTTTGGGTTTCAGGCCTGGCTTATCTGCATAGAAATCTGCTAGCTTCTTGCTGTGCAAAGTATGGTCCATGGACCAGTACCATCAGCACCACAAAAATCTCATGCCCCATCCCAAACTACTGAATCAGAATTTGCACTTTAAGAAACTCTCCAAGGGATTCCTATGTATCTTGAAATTTGAAAAGCCTGACCTAACCTTCTTCTACTCTAGGTGGATCAAGCCAGTAGACAGGTGAATCCTACTTTAGGACTGGGACTACAGACTATGGACGCAAGTAGTACAGTGTCTTTGACACCAGGTTTAGCTGTATCCCTGCCTCCATTTTTCTCCTCTCATTTCCTCCTCCTCTTTCAGTCCCTTGTGTCATCTTGAATCTCCTCTCTTTTCTTCATTCCTCATACCCAAATTTAACTACATTATCCTTTTAACTTTCCTACACTCCCTTCCATCTTCCATCACCAACAGTTAGTTCAGGTCTTTGTGTGCCTCTACTGGGTTCTAATCTCTCCACCAGATGGCTCATCCTGAATCTTGCTACTACCTACCTTCCATTTTATTACCTGTTCAGGTTCCACAGAACACTGACTTCCCCCTCTGCTTTTCTTCTCTTCACCAGCACCTGTGCCCTCTCTCCAGGAAAGCACCATACTCTGAACACCCAACAGTGAAGGCACTGCCCACCCTCCACCTTTTCCTCTTACAAATCTATTCCCTATTTCAAGATGCCTATTTTTCACACAGACTTCTCCTGACTCTAAGTTTTTGCATGTCTTATGCCCATTCTTGGACTCTCCTTCCTTTGCTTCTATTCTTCTTTTATTCTATCCCAGAGCACTCAGCTCTTGTCTTGGATTTCCCATGTGCCATCTCTCAGCTCTACAGATGACATGGCTTCTCTGTACTCTCTCTGCTGTTGCTGTTAATTCTTGATTCCACATGACCTTTATGGATTAATGTAGGATTTTATTTGTGAGGAAATATATGACCATGCATTTTAAAGCAATTAAAAAAAAATTCTGGAGTCCCACACCAATTCTACATTATATAGATACATAAATATGCAATTAAAAGGGGGAAGGGAAATCTCCACAGAATAAATGTGGAGGGAATAACACAATTAGAAAATTCTCATATAAAACCACCATAATAATATTCAATTCAATCAAGAATCATCAATGGATTCTCATGTAACAGGGTGAAAGACAGTTGGGGAACAGGATATTCACACAGTCTCAAAAGTATTACAGTACAGATTACTTAATAATTACAAAGGGAAATTGTGCCTTACAAAAGTGTTTGTAAATAATATCATCGATGATAGGACAAACCGACTTCATGTATCCTGATGTAAAGCATTGAGATAAGCATGTTGTCTTTTTAGTACTCTTACTAAAAATGTTTATCTGAATATAATCTTGAAAAAAGAGTCAGAAATACAAATTTTGTGGGACCTTCTGAAAAACAACTAGCTTAGACATTTCCAAGATGTTGTCATGCAGAAAAGTTTAGATTAACGGAGATTGAGGAGACCTTACAATGTAATGCATTGCATGACCTTCTATCAGATTTTGGATTTAAACAAACAAAAAATGGGTGTAAAATACACTGTTGGGACAATTAAAGAATTCTGGCCACGGATATATATTTTATCAAAGTTATACTTCTTGTGTGATAACTCTGTTGTGGTTATGTGAGGAGAATGTCATGGATCATAGCAGATGCATGCTCCAGGGTTTACGGGTGTTTATCTGGTGTTTATGGATGCCACAATGTCTGCAACTGATACTTAAATGTCTCAGCGTGGGAGGGGAGCAAAATGTTAACAATTGATGTTTTTTTAAAAAAAAATGAAACTGTGCAAGAGAAAGTGTGTGTGTGTGTGTGTGTGTGTGTGTGTGTGTTTATGTGTCTGTGTCTGTGTATGAATTAGAGAGTGATGACATGTGTTTGAGGGTGTATAAGTTGAGGAAGACAGTGAGAAGTAGCAAACGAATATTTGAAGGAGTCTGAGAAAGAAAAAGACTATGAAGAATAAGAAAAAAGGGCAGGGAAAAGTTAATATTTCAGGACCCATTGGCTCCAGGCTAGACCTAAAGTCTGTTGGGGTCTCTTTGGGTCACTGACCTGCTCGGATGCAGCCTATGACCACCAGCCACCACTCGGGCACTCGAGGCAGGATCAAGGCTAGACGGTCTCCCTGCTGCAGGCCGCAGGTCTGGGTGAAGACGTTGGCTGCACGGCGGGATAAGTCTGTCATCTCTCTGAAACTCCACTTCACTTCATCACCTTGATTATTCACCCACCACAGGGCTGGTTTTGGACCTCTCTTGCCCTCCTGGTCAAGATTATACATCATGTGTTATTTCCAATGTTAAAGGAAAAGGGCACTTATTTGGCCAGCCCACTACCTTAGCTACATGAAAATGTAGCTCAAGAACTGAGATCCAGTTTTAAAGCATTTATAGAATGAAGGGAAGTGGGTAGGGTATGATCCAACCAACTTCTTCTGGTCTACTGTAACTACCTCCTCTCAAGTCACATAAAACCAGGAATAGTTCCATGTTACCTATTAAAACCTTAAAATTGCATTCCCCATGTGTCTGTCTTAGTTCCACATAGATGGTATGTTTCCTCTGTGCTTCAGTTTTATCATCTATGAAATGGGTACAATACTACCTACAAAGTAGTAAAGTTTAAATTAGTTATTTAAAGAGGTGAAATGTATATGATAGTGCCTGGGAACCTAGTAGGTACTCAATGAAATTATTATCATTATTGGGGCACTTGGGTGGCTCAGTCAGTTGAGCGCCCAACTTCGGCTCAGGTCATGATCTCATGGTTCATCAGTTGGAACCTGGTATTAGGCTCACTGCTATCAGCGCACAACTGGCTGCTTCAGATGCTCTGTCTCCCTCTCTCTCTGCTCCTCCCCAACATGTACTCTCTCTCTCTCTCTCTCTCTCTCAAAAACAAACATTAAAATAAATTACTATCATTATTACCATTATTACAACAAAAGAAGAGACTAATTTAATTCCTGAATATTTGGGGGAATTTATTTTTAAAATTAACATACCTCTGGAGGTGAAATAAGCAAGAAGGCAGACCTGGGAGCTCCAAGGTAGCCCTTGTTTCCTCACAGAAACGTCAAATAAACAACAGACTACAATAGCTGTGTAGAAACTCTAGAAATAGTCAAGGATCTGCAGCAAATTAATGCCCAAACAATAAAAAATCCCTACTCTAAATGGTAAGAAATTCTAGGTTGTTTTCTGCTGCTTACCCTTGTCCCATCCCCTCTCTTGTGTTGTACAGTATGGTCAGGAGGAAGGCACCCAATTTGCAGCCCCTGCCTTGGAATTTGTTTCAGTATTCTGCCCTGTGTGGAGGTTGCCTGAGAGACTGGTTTCTGCCTCATCTGAATCAGAGCTCAGATAGGAATTGTGACATAGTTTGAATATCGGACTGGAGGTGGGTGAAAGCAGTGGCAAATGCCACACTGAGTGGAAACTGTAGAACTGTGGCCACCTCGGAGGGAGACTACAGGCAGAGGAGGACAATAAAACATTTGAGCCCCAAGAAGAATCAGATATGAGACTTTTAATGCAATTAAAACATATAAAAGCAGTATCATGTCTGGGAAATTTGAGAAAAAAACACACATGCACAGGCCTAGGAAAGACACATGCCCAAGACCTGAAGATCTAAGAAGACCTTAAGTTTTCATACTGGTCAGATTACTGGAGGGCTTTCTCTGCATGAAGTTAGGCTGCAAAGACAGACAGAGGTGGCTACTTTTTTCAAATGTCCAGTTTTCAACAACAGATCACAAGGCCATGTTGCCCATTCAAAGGAACAAAACAAATTTTCAGAAACTTACCCTAAAGGGACACAGGTTTCAGTTATTAGACAGACACTTTAAAATGATCATCTTAACTATCCTGAAAGTGCTGAAGGAAAACAGACAAAGAACCAAAGCAAATCAGAAAAGCAATATATGAACACAATGAGAATACCAACAGAGATAGAAATTATAAAAGAGAACCAAACAGAAACTGTGGATCTGAAAAATACAATAACTGAATTGAAAACTTTATGAGAAGGATTCAACAGCAGATCCAAGCAGGAAGAAGAAAGAGTCAGTAAACTTGAACACAAGTCATTTTAAATTATGGAGTCAGAGAAGCAAAGAGAAAAAAAAAACAATAAAGAAAAGTAAACAGAGCCCAAAGCACATAGTATACAAACAAGCAGAGCAACATACACATTATGGGAGTCCTAGAAGAAGAGACAAAAGGAGCCATCAGCTTATTTGAAGAAACAATGGCTGAAAAAAAGCAAAACCTTATTTGTATTAAATACAAATTTATATAGTAGTGTTCATTCATTCATTCGTTCATTCATTCATTACATGGATGTACAAATACAAGAGGCTCAAACAATTCCAAGAAAACCCAGAGAGATCCATACAGAGACACATAATCAAACGAAAAAGCCAAAGACAGAATCCTGAAAGCAGCAAAAAAAAAAAAAAAAAAAGTGACTCATCATGCATAAGGAATCCTCAATAAGATTATCAGTGGCAGGCCAGAAGACCCACCAAATAAGTGGGATTACATATTTGACGTGATGGGTAAAAAGGTGTCAATCAACGACTTCTATATTTGGCAATCCGCATGAAAATAACACCAGCATTCTTCAGGGAGCTAGGACAAAAATCCTAAAATTTGTATGGAACCAGGAAAGACCCCAAATAGCCAAAGCAATCCTGAAAAAGAAAATCAAAACTGGAGGTATCACAATCCCAGACTTCAAAATGTATTACAAATCTGTAATCATCAAGACAGTATGGTACTGGCACTAAAACAGACACCCAGATCAATTGAATGCAATAGAAAACCTAAAAATGGACCCACAAACATAGGGGCAACTAATCTTTGACAAAGCAGGAAAGTATATCCAAGGGAAAAAAGACAATCTCTTCAGCAAATGTTGCTGGGAAAACTGGACAGTGACATGCAGAAAAATTAACCTGGACCACTTTTGTACACCATACACAAAACTAAACTCAAAATGGATAAAAGACCCAAACATAAGACAGGAAGCCATCAAAATCCTCAAGGAGAAAGCAGGCAAAAACCTTTTTGACCTCAGTCGCAGCAACTTCTTACTCAACATGTCTCCAGAGGCAAGGGAAACAAAAACAAAAATGAACTATTGGGAACTCATCAAAATAAAAAGCTTCTGCACAGTGAAGGAAACAACCAGCAAAACTAAAAGGCAACTGACAGAATGGGAGAAGATATTTGCAAATGACATATCAGATAAAGGGTTAGTATCCAAAATCTATAAAGAACTTCTCAAACTCAACACCCAAAAAACAAATAATCCAGTGAAGAAATGGGCAAAAGACATGAATAGACACTTTTCCAAAGAAGACATCCAGATGGCCAGCAGACACATGAAAAAATGCTCAACATCACTCATCATCAGGGAAATACAAATCAAAACCACAATGAGATACCACCTCACACCTGTCAGAAGGGCTAACATTAACAACTCAGGCAACAACAGATGTTGGTGAGGATGTGGAGAAAGAGGATCTCTTTCGCACGGCTGGTGGGAATCCAAACTGGTGCAGCCACTCTGGAAGACAGTCTGGAGGTTCCTCAAAAAATTAAAAATAGAACTACATTACAACCCAGTCATTGCACTACTAGGTATTTATCCAAGGGATATAGGTGTTTTGAAAGGGCACATGCACCCCAATGTTTACAGTAGTGCTATGAACAATAGCCAAAGTATGGAAAGAGCCCAAATGTCCATTGATGGATGAATGGATAAAGAAGATGTGGTATATATATATATATATACACACACGCACACACAATGGAGTATTACTTGGCAATCAAAAAGAATGAAATCTTGTCATTTGCAATTACATGGATAGAACTAGAGAGTATTATGCTAAGTGAAATTAGCCAGTCATAGAAAGACAAATATCATATGACTTCACTCATATGATGATTTAAGATTCAAAACAGATGAACAAAAGGAAGGGAAGCAAAAACAATATAAAAACAGGGAGGGGGCAAAACATAAGAGATTCTTAAATATAGAGACAAACAAAAAATTGCTGGAGGGGCTGTGGGAGGGGGGATGGGCTAAATGTGTAAGGGGCATTAAGGAATCTACTCCTGAAATCTATGCACTATTTGCTAACTAACTTGAATGTAAATTTAAAAATAATTAATTAATTTAAAAAAAGAAGAAATTCTCTATTTGGCAAAACTGTCCTTCAAAAATGAGGGAGAAATTAGGTCTTTCTCAGATAAACAAAAATTGAGGGAGTTCATTATGGTTAAACTTTGTCTATAAGAAATACTAAAAGGGGACACCTGGGTGGCTCAATTGGTTAAGCAAACAATTTTGGCTCAGGTCATGATGTCACGGTCCATGAGTTTGAGCCCTGAGTCAGGCTCTGTGCTGACAGCTCAGAGCCTGGAGCCTACTTCAGATTCTGTGTCTCCCTCTCACTTTTCCCCTCCCCTGCTCGTACTCTGTCTCTCTCTCTCTCTCAAAAATAAAACATTAAAACATTTTTTAATTAAAAAAAAAAGCCTAAAAGGAGTCCAATTTGAAATAAAAGGATGTTACAGAGTAGCCTGAATACAAAAACATAAAGTTCTTTGATAAAATACGTGGACAAATATAAAAACAAGTATTATTATAATTTTGATTTGAAACTCCATTTTTTACTCTTTCACAGTATTTAAAAGACAAAAGCATAAAAAATAATTATAAGTCTATGTTAATGAGTACACAATACATAAATATCTAATTTGTGATATCAATAAAACAACATGGGTAGGTAAGAGGGAGCTGGAAAAAAATTAGGATTTCTGTATGCAAATAAAGTTGTTACTAGTTTAAAATAGATTGTTATAACTTTAGGATGTTATATGTACTCCTCATAATAAGCACAGAAATTATCTACAGTATATATACAAAAGGAAATGAGAAGGGACTGAAGGCATATTACAAAAAAATTAACTAAAGACAAAGAAAGGCAGTAAGGAAGGAAATGAGGAACCAAAAGCTATGACATCAAGAAAACAATTAACAATATAGCAATAGTAAGTTCTACCTTATCGGCAATAACTTTAAATGGATGTGCACTAAACTCCCCAGTCTAAAGACATAAACTGGCAGAATGTATTAAAAATGAAAAAAGAATCCAACTATATTCTGTCTACAAAATTGCTATTTCCACATGATAGATTATGATAAAACCATCAAACAACTTGCAGAAATTGTTTTGGAATAATAATTTCACAATACAATATTAATTAAAAAGAACAAAACCATATTTACATTATAATCCAAATGTATATAGTAGTAACCATTCATTTGTTCAATTAATATATATATATATTTTTCAATATATGAAATTTATTGTCAAATTGGTTTCCATACAACACCCAGTGCTCATCCCAAAAGGTGCCCTCCTCAATACGCATCACCCACCCTCCTCTCCCTCCCACCCCCCATCAACCCTCAGTTTGTTCTCAGTTCATTTGTTCAATTAATATATATTTACTAAATTCTCATTATTTGTTAGGGACTATTCTTAGACCAAAGGATACAATGGGGAACAAGACATACGTGTACATACATGGTTTTAATATTTTTTGCCAATTTTCATTTTCTTGTTTAAATACACTTTCTTATTTTCCCCCAAACTTTCTATAATGAGCATGTTTTTTAAAAAGATTTCATTTTTTAAGCTAATTTATTTATTTTGAGAGAGACAGAGACAGAGAGAGACAGAGACAGAGAAAGACAGAGACAGAGAGAGCACAAATGGGGGAGGGGCAGAGAGAGAGGGAGAGAGAGAGACAATCCCAAACAGGCTCTGCACTGTCATTGGGGAGCCCGAGATAGGGTTCAGACTCACAAACTGTGAGACCATGATCTGAGCCAAAGTTGGACACTTAACTGACTGAGCCACCCAGGTACCCTAAAAGATTTCATTTTTTAAAAATTAACCTAGGAATAAATCTAACCAAAGAGGTGGAAAATCTATACACTGAAGACTATAGGAAGCTATGAAAGAAAGTGAAGAAGACACAAAAAAATGGAAAAAGATTCCATGCTCTTGGATAGAAAGAACAAATATTGTTAAAATGTCAATACTACCCAAAGCAATCTACATATTCAAGGCAATCCCTATCAAAATAACACCAACATTCTTCACAGAGATAGAACAATTAATCCTCAAATTTGTATGGAACCAAAAAAGACCCCGAATAGCCAAAGTAATCTTGAAAAAGAAAACCAAAGCAAGAGGCATCACAATCCCAGACTTCAAGCTATACTAAAAGCTGTAACCATCAAGACAGTATGGTACTGGCACAAAAACAGACACTCAGATCAATGGAACAGAATAGAGAACCCAGAAAAGGACCCACAAACGTATGGCCAACTAATCTTTGACAAAGCAGGAAAGAGTATCCAATGGAATAAAGACAGTCTCTTCAGCAAGTGGTGCTGGGAAAACTGGACAGAGACATGCAGAAGAATGAACCTGGACCACTTTCTTACACTATACACAAAAAATAAACTCAAAATGAATGAAAGACCTAAATGTAAGACAGGAAGCCATCAAAATCCTTGAGCAGAAAGCAGGCAAAAATCTCTTTGATCAAAATGTTATTTTTAAAGTTTATTTTCTGAGAGAGAGTATGTGAGTGGGAGAGGGGCAGAGAGAGAGAGAGAGAGAGAAGGACAGAGGATCTAAAGCAGGTTCTGTGCTGACAGCAGAGAGCATGATGTGGGGTCCAAACTCATGAACTCCAAGACCATGACCTGAGCTTAAGTCGGACACTTAACTGACTGAGTCACCCACGTGCCCCTAGAATCAAAATCTTAATAACCTTGTATCTATTAAAGAAATTAAATCCATTACTAAGAGCTTCCCTACAATGAAAACCCCATATTTTATGCCTAAAAGTTTTGGTATGCATTCTAGTGTGTTAAGAATTTGACTTGAAAAACGGATGCTTTTAGATAAGCTGGGATAATATTGTTTTTATACCAGCGGTTGTAAACTCAGAGGCTACAGGGGACAGGCAAGTAAAATAAATGAGAGAAGCCTGCCATGTTCCTCTGGGGTAAACTGGAGAGCCATGAGTCTCTCAACAGAGAGCAACCATTCAACTCTTCCGACTGCTGCAGTAGAGGAATGCTTGTTTAGTATTATGAGAAATGACTTTACAAAAGAAGCACCAAAGACTGATTCTGGTTTCTGTACTCTGGATTTCTCCACATGAGGCCACCCTGTGCCAAAGCCTCCCTTCTTCCCATGTACATATTTACAACACATCCACGAGAAAGTTAATGGTTCATTGCTAAAATACAACCAAGTTAGGGCCACCAACATTGCTGACCTTGTGCTGGTTGTGCTGCTGCTCAGGGTGCATGCATTCAAATTCATTCAACAACTAGTTGAATGTACCAGCATGTTCTACATGCTGGGGATACAACAGTTAACATAACAGTAAAAATTCCCCTAGCTCATGGAACTGACATTCCAGTGCCAAAGACACTATATGTGTATTAGAATTATAAAAGATAAACACTTTTTTGTGAATATCATGAAGGATTCCTATATGGGATGCTGGGACAAAAGTCTAATAGTTTAAAAAGAACACAAAGACCCTTTTAAACTGTACCAGTCCTCGGATTGTTATTAATTTCTTACATAAAAGTACAGAATTAAATTCAGGAGCCACTAAACACAGACTCGCTGACTCAGAGAAATCTCAGCAGATCTGACTGTTAAATGTTAAGGAACTTGGAATGTTTGGCAGCACATAATTTATTTGGGCAAATATTATGGGACAAAGAGCCAGGCAATGTGGGGCAAGGGCATTCAGCTGTTGTTGTTTTTTATGCTTTGTGATTAACTGTGAGGAATCAGCTTAGGAATTCTGAGTCTGCACTGATGGCATGAAGAATTAGAAAGCTATAGCATGTACACACCCAAGTTTAGGTAAACTTGAGTAGATAAATAAGATTAGGTAAAGTGGGGCAAAAGTCCCAGTATAGAACAAAGGTATAGGAATAGGGAATCTCAGGATGAAAACATCCCAGATGAGGTAAACAAGATTAGGTATTCAGGGTGGAAATGCCCCCCAACTTAGTACTATAGCAGAAAGCTGCTTCCATAGGAAGGAAGGACCAAATTAGATAAACAGGTAAATAGGGCTACAGACCACTGCAGGGCGAAGTTGCCCAAAGTGGAGCTAATTAGCAAAAGAAAGGTGCCTTGTTGACCCTGAGGTAGAATGGTCTGTCTTTCTTGTCCCCTAGACCAGTTTAGGTAAACAGAGGTTGTGCCTCATGTCTGCTATAAACAACCTTCAGCCCAGCACCAGGATTCTGTTTTGTGTTAACCCAAACCCCTAACACCGCATATCTTCAAAATCCCATTTCCCTCACATCCATGAATTAATGTTCATGATTTCATTGTCTTTTTGTGCACACCCATCACCATGTTTGTAAGCCTTCTGATCCTAATAAAAACAGAACGAGGACCCTTACTCGGGACTCTTGTCCTCCCCCGGACATTAGCCACTCTCACATTTTTAATCCTGTGTCCCGCTTTCTTGATGGATAAGAAAGAACACCAGATCCAGAGTTTACAATTAATATCTATTTGACTATATGTATTAAGCAATGTTTAATATAAAATTGTATCAGGGGTTGGTAGGAAGAAATTGTTTGTCATGAGTTTCACCAAAACAAACAAAACGTAAGGTTGCTGACACTGTATTCACCTCTCCTAGGACATGAAATGGGGAATCACACTGTCTATAGAGGAAAAATGAAGAGCTGCACATTTTATCTACTTTCCTATCTCCATTACCTAGAATAGTAATTGGCACATGTTAGGGGCTCACTAAGTTTTAGCAGAATGGATGGATGGATGGATGGATGTAGTATCAAAGGGAGAGAATGAATGAATTTGGACAGAATGCAACCTCTCATGAACAGATTTGGGAGGCTTCTCTAGGAATCAAATCAAGTTGTGTGTAATATGTTAGGAGTCTAGAGTAACAAAATGTTTAATTTCTAAGATGAGTCAGGGGTTATAAGTTGGTGGCCTGTATCCCACCTCTGGACATAGGTTGTCTGAATTACCAGGTACTTTCTTTTGTTTTATAACCAATTCTTTGCCAGGGCACTGGGTGGCTCAGTTGAGGGAAAGCTAGGGGAGAGGCCCCATGCATCATTAGAGACACAATGACCAAGATCAAGGCAATTAGCAAAGTGGCAACAGACAGATGAGAAGTGTTGGCAGAATAAATATTATTGGGATGAGGACGCTGGGGGTGGGGAGAACTTGGAGACATGGATAAATGGGCAAGGTTCAACAAGAATGATATAAAACGCAACAAAGATGAGGCATCCTGAGGTCATATTTACTTGGTGGTTCTCTCCATGGGTTGATGTGTTAACTACCTATAAGGACTATAAATCAAGGGGAAAGTGAAGGCATCACTTTTTGCTCTCTCCACCTCCTCCCTCTCCAGCCCATCTCATGGTTCAAAAGTTCTTAACTAGATTACTGGTCAGGGCAGTGATGAAAGTCAGCTTAGAATCTGAGGAAAGAGATGTTTGGCATCATCAAATTGTGATACTAGGTTAAATAATGTATTACAGAATTAGATAGCCTGGACCCAAATCCTGTTCTTTCTCTTATTAGGCATGTGCTGGTTTCTGTGTGTTATTTAAACCCTTGACACCTCAGTTCCCTCATCTAGAAAATGGGGGTGATGAAAATGCTCACCTACTCATAGTATTAAATGCCAAGTGCACTTTAAAAAGTACCTATGCCCTCCCTTGGCATTATTATGGAAGTTCAGAAAAAGGAAAAAGAAGGAGGTGGGGAAGAAGCCCACATGTTAGTTGAATACTAACATATAATGCAGATGCATGGGAAATTTAAAAATTATATTAACTCTCTGACTCCATCTCAGGTAAATTCTGTCCAAAGACAGTGTTGGGTGAGTTTTCTCACTGTGGACATCACCAGCTGGGACTTAGTAGCTGGAGCACCATGAACTGTCTATCTCAACTCCTAATGTCCCTACTTCACCTCTCTTGGTCTGTCTCTTGGAGAGAGATAAACTGAACAGTTGGGTTTTTCTGTAGACATGTGTAATCTCTAGAGGTCATATGGACTATTTTCCCTATACATACCCTAAAGACACACTCAAGTACGTAGTTGATAGGGAGGAATCCAGTTACACATGCCATCCTCAAAGAATGACAGATGACATGACCTAGCTACATATGTCAGATGCTCATGTGTACAGTCAGGTGATCTGTCCCTTCCCTCTGAGTGTAGCCTGAAGTGAAGACCAAGTGTAATGAGACAAATTCCTATTAGGCTCATAGTCTCATTAGTTGAAGGTAAGAATTCAGACTAAGGTCAACTTACCGACCTTAGAAACTTTGGTCACAATTATGTGACTGTGTACCAGATATTTTCACCTGCTATCTTGTTTCCAAAATGAGATTATCACAATTTCATAGATAAAACCACTGAGGCTCAGAGGATTGAGAACGTGACTAGGCTGAGAATTGAACCCCCAAATGTAAGCTTTTCCCACAATACTTCTAAGCTGAGGCAGAAGCCATTTCTGGTTCTGTGCCCCTCAGTCTACTAGGATCATGATAAGATCAATGAGGCCATTCTTGTTCTCACCTCCCATCATGAGTGCCTCCTTACCTGTTCCATTTGAGTCCAATAGTCCAGGACATCACTTGCAAAGTTAAATTCCTTAGGTCTATCGTAGTCATTCCATCTCAGGGTTCCAGCTCCTGATAAAGACCGGCAACAAAGGTACCAAGGGGCAGGGTGAAAGCCATGGTAGGATTTGCGGATGCCCCAGAGGACTTGGAGCCTCATCAGCCTCTGCATGGTGGAAGAGGCCTCAGGAAGCTGACACAGAATTCTCAGGTCAACACCTGCCTTGGGAAGAGATAGTACTAGATTGGCCATGGAATAGTAATTTCCTCCACAAAATGAAGGCAATAGCTTTGTGAGAGAAATAGCTTTGTTTCAGATCACCAGAATGTGGATGACACAAGACCCATCTGCATCGCTACCCCTCTCTTGTTAATATTTTCTCCCGGATTCTGTGAGCCAACAATTTTTCCTGCCTGAGATTGCATTTCTGTCACTTGAGACTATAAGAATATTGACAAATATACAGCACCATACTCAGGAATGATGAGGCTAATATCACAACACCTGTGCTAGTGGACTGATATCTGGCCAGATGGGGGGCAGGGAACTTTCCCAGGACATCATTCCAGGCAGCTATCACCAACCCATCAGAGTTGACCCATGAAATGCAACTTTTTGCCACTCCAGATCCCAACAAAGACCCTTCACATGGAAGCAGAAACTTCATTTATTATTATTGATGACTCTGAAAAACTGCCTTAAGCTAGAACTATCTTTCCATGAGAATGCTGGCTGAAGGAAACCATTTCACAAGCAGTTTTGCCATCCAAGCACTTTATGTCTGCAAACAATAAAGTCTCCTCCCCCTTGGATTCAGCAATCATGATGACAGACCACAGAATAGATGGATAAAACCTGGCTCAATTTATTTTAAGGTGCTTTAGACCAATAATAATCTAACCCCAATTTTAAGGCTGCCCCAGAGCCCCACTTTGCATTCCTAGTTGGGGAGGCACTGCTATATATGCGATAGAGTGAATGTCTGCATAAAATAGGATACTTGAAAAGTTCATCACTTAGAGTTTGCTTGTCAGCATGGATCCTTGGGCCACATGAACTAAATAAAGTATGCCCCTTTCTTTTTACCTCCTGTCAATCAACAGTACCATCTTTTGTTTTATCAGAGCACTTTTGGGCTAGAAAGACCCTAAGATATCAGCTGAGCCAGACCTGGCCCTTAGACATACTCCTGTTGGCTCTTGGTCTTTGTAGGGAAATTTAGAAGTTTTTTTAAAGTTTACTTATTTATTAATTTGAGGGGGGGGGAGAGAAAGAGGAGAGAATGAATGAGTTTGAGTGGCGAAGGGGCAGAGAGAGAGGGAGAGAGAGAGAGAATTCCAAGTAGGCTCTACACTGTCAGCACAGAATCCAACATGGGGCTTGGACTCATGAGCTGTGAGAGCATGACCTGAGCTGAAACCAAGATCTAGATGCTTAACTGACTAAGCGTCCCTGGAGGGAAATTTTAAATGGTCAACATTTAAACCTTGGGAGGTTTCATTTAAAAGCCCAGAAGGTTTCTCTTGAAAATGTAGGAGGTCTGGCAATACTGGGCCTTTATTTCAAACTGGCACTAACTGATTGAAGCTGAGAATTGTATGCTTAATTTACATGGAATGTTCTCCAATTTGACATGGTTTTCACCATGACTTTTTTTTCCCACACCAGCTTGCTTCTCCACTTACTGTACCTGTCAAGCCTCTGTGCATATTTGAGCTTAAAATCGTTCATTTGGGCCAGCATCTCCAAAGGGACAGGGATTTCCCCAAGGTTGCAAGGCAAGTGTGGTAGCAGAGCTGGTTCTAGAAACATGCCTTTCATGTTCTTTTGTCCAACACATACCTGCCTCCACAAATGTGAACTGATTCAGAGCAGGAATACCAGACTCATCTGCTATTTTTATGCATGGTTATATAAATGGCCTCAGGAATCTTCCTTAAAATGCTCAGGGTCAGTGCAAATGACCCCTGAGTTAGTGGCTAAAGACAACAACAAAAGCAAGAGAAATAAGGAGGAAATTAATTCATCCTTTATTAGGGGTTAAATTGCATCTCCTTAAAATTCATATGTTGAAGTCCTGAGCTCCCAGTACCTCAGAATGTGACTATATTTGGAGACAAAATCTTTCCAGAGCTGATTAAGCTAAAATGAGGCCAGTAGATGGACTCAAATCCAGTATGACTGGTGGCATTAAAAGAAGAGGAGATTAGGACACAGACACACATAGCAAGGAAAATGACATGCAAACATGAAAATAGGTATCCAAAACCCAAGGAGTGAGGCCTCAGAAAAACCAACCCTCAGACAGCTTGATCTCAGGCTTCTCACCTCCAGAACTATGAGAAAAGACATTTGTGTTTGGAGCCCCCACAGTCTATGGTACTTTGTTATGGCAGTCCCAGCAAATGAACACACCTCTCTTAATCAAATAAAAAGAAATTACGTTGGCATCATCTTATAAATGTGTTTGCAACTCTAATTTAATCTCCACGAGAAGACCAAACACAGTGCCCAGTGAGGACTGTGGTAGCCAAGAGTGTGCCCTTAGGAGTCAAACATCATAGCTTCTAATTCCAGCCACTTCACTCACCACCTAGGTAAATGGGAAATTTTCTTAACCTCTGTCTAAAATATGGAAATACTGGCAGCACCTGTTTCCTACACTTGTGGTGATGAATGGCTGACATTCCACCTAAGGCATTTAGGCATGGACTCAGTGCAGATGAGTGCTCTGGAATCAGGAGCTATTATTAGTTGTCACTCTCTCTGGGGAAACTCTCACGTGCTTAATCTTTGGAACTGGAGTCTAAAGAGAAGGAACAGGAATAAATTAATGAACAATCTTTTGAAGTGCTTTAAAGTAAATGAACAAATCAGGAGACTATAGATGCTGGAGAGGATGTGGAGAAATGGGAACCCTCTTGCACTGTTGGTGGGAATGCAAACTGGTGCAGCCACTCTGGAAAACAGTGTGGAGGTTCCTGCAAAAATTAAAATAGATCTACCCTATGACCCAGCAATAGCACTGCTAGGAATTTACCCAAGGGATACAGGAGTGCTGACACATAGGGGCACTTGTACCCCAATGTTTATAGCAGCACTCTCAACAATAGCCAAATTATGGAAAGAGCCTAAATGTCCATCAACTGATGAATGGATAAAGAAATTGTGGTTTATATACACAATGGAATACTACGTGGCAATGACACAGAATGAAATATAGCCTTTTGTAGCAACGTGGATGGAACTGGAGAGTGTTATACTAAGTGGAATAAGTCATACAGAGAAAGACAGATACCATATGGTTTCACTCTTATGTGGATCCTGAGAAACTTAACAGAAGGCCATGGGAGAGGGGAAGGAAAAAAAGTTAGAGAGGGAGGGAGCCAAACCATAAGAGACTCTTAAAAACTGAGAACAAACTGAGGGTTGATGGGGGGTGGGAGGGGGAGGAGGGTTGGTGATGGGCATTGAGGAGGGCACCTGTTAGGATGAGCACTGGATGTTGTATGGAAACCAATTTGACAACAAATTTCGTATTAAAAAAAATAAAAATTGAATAAAGGTCAAATCTATCCATAAAAAAAAGAAGTGCTTTAAAGTATATTTTGAAGTCACTGTGGAATTGTGGCTTTGAAAGGTGGCTAAGCCCACCATTATTTGCCTAGGTACACAGTGCTTGAAGAGTTCCTGGAACTGAGCTTTGATTTCACAAGATTTTGGACTGAAAAAGCTATTTATTTTATGAGGCAACACACTTAGCATGGAGTTACAGAGCCAAGTTTAGTTACACTGGCTACCAGCTCAGTAAACTTGGCCACTGTTTTTATGTCTCTGGAATTAAGGGCACACTAGTAATATCTACCTTGGGGCTTCCTACAAGGATTAGTGATATAATATGTATACATTATCTTGCCAGCATTGTGCCTAATATACAATAAGGGCTAAATAAATATTGAAGTGCTAATTCCCAGCAAATTCTGAAGCCAACTCCCCATTAGATATTAAAAATATTTTTTTTTAATTTTTTTTCCAACGTTTTTTATTTATTTTTGAGACAGAGAGAGACAGAGCATGAACGGTGGAGGGGCAGAGAGAGAGGGAGACACAGAATCGGAAACAGGCTCCAGGCTCCAAGCCATCAGCCCAGAGCCTGACGCGGGGCTCGAACTCACGGACCGCGACATCGTGACCTGGCTGAAGTCGGACGCTTAACCGACTGCGCACCCAGGCGCCCCTAAAAATATTTTTTAAATGAAAGACATTCACTTTATATGATATGAACTAACTTCTGCATAGTGGAATTTTCTTTCACTTGTTCACTTTCTGGGTCATTCTTACTTCTCTATGTACCCTCCTTCACAGCCCATCACATTCAGATCTGCCTAACATGAAACAGATCACACTCTATGCCAGCCACTGCACTTGGCCTATCACATGTATAATCTCCTTTATCCTTCTCACGATACCCCCATTCTCCTTTTGCAATTAAGGAAATTAAATGTGAAAAGAGTTAAGAGCCTTGCCCAAAGTCAGCCAACCTATAAGTGACACAGTCAGAACTTGAAATTTGGTCTTCATATTTTAAACTATGCAAATACTTTCCTGTCCTATGTACATAGACACACACACACACACACACACACACACACACACACACCTCACAAAGATGCTATCGTTCACCTGTCTTACCTGGTACTCTCTAAGCAAGAGGTGGGCTTGGTCCTGGACTAGTGTAGAAATGGGAACTTGGCATATTCAGTTCTCTCTGATCAGAAAAGTCCCCAACACTGTACACACAAAAGAACTTTCCACCTCTGGGGCGGAGAACTTGGCAAGAATTGGATGATTTAGAAATAGGAGGAGATGCTCAGATAGAAAAGGGCAAAAAACAATCACAGTCCTCCATGGGAGATAATCAGTTGGGTAAAGAAAGTATTTGAAGTCATCCCAGTTCTTATGGGATGATGACCTGCGGTGTGAATAAATAAATAAAGTCAAATGAAGAACTCTCACTAGCTCTCTGTGGCTAACCTGCTCTCTGTCCCAACCCTGTACCTCCAATGCTCACATTTAAGTGACAGCCAAGTGGCACAAAGCCTGTGCTCTGGAAGCAGAAAGGTCTGAGTTCAAGTCTCCAGTCTGCCACCTACCATCTCTTTGACTTTCACTGACCTCCTTTATCTACCCTTGTTTCCTTATGTGCAAAATGGGAATGATAATAAGGATACCTGTCTCTTAGGGTCGTCTTGTCTTTGTTGCCTTTGTTAGGATTAGAGAATAATTTATGATGAGCATGTAGCACAGTGCTTGGCATAATCAATGGTGGCTGTTTTTATTAATTTGGGATTTGGAGAGAAATACTTTGGTGTACTAGCAAAATGCAGGGTCTTTGGAATCCCAAGGCCTGAGCTGAAATTCTGGATCAACCTCTTACAAAATGGCTGATGGACAAGTCATTTGCTTCTTCTAACCCTTGACATTCTCATCTGAAAAACAGAGGAGTGGGGTTGTTAATCAGATTTGTCCCTTGAGATCTTTGAAAGGACTGCACCTGGTAAAGTTTGTACAGCACTTGGCTGAGGCATGTAGATGCTGGATTGATATTGATTCTGCATTGAATAAGCCCAAATTGCTGCATGAAGTGACTTGCACTGTTAGTTTTCTACTAGAGACATTTTTGGGGTGTTGTGGGGGGATGGGGATCTCCAGAACCTTGACCCAACTTTCCCAGACCCTTTTTTACCCTCCCACCCTCCAATGCACCAAGGACAAAAATACCTCTGCTTGAAGTCACCACAAAGATTGCTGGAGGCACACAGAATATCCCTGCCAGGGCTGACAGGCAAGCCTGGTTTCTGAAAGGTGAGTTGTCCTCCTCCTGGCTGATTCACTCATGATGAATTCTCAGCTCAAGATAGGCTTTTCTACAGAGAAGAGTGGATGAGAAGGCAGTGATAGTTGACTGGGCATAGATTAAAAATTAAACAAACTAAGTATCAGAGCATAAAAGACCTTGATATTCAAGCAGAAGATGCAGTCACTTTTGGGAAGATGGTGGGGACAGGAGGAAAAGTCCACAATACACACTCTGGATCTCAGTGGATCTCCTGTATGGAAATGTAACACTGGTGTTGTGGTCAAGAAGACCAACTCTGGAGCCCGGCAGCCTAGGTTTTGGTACTGCTTTACCAGTTACCAGTTCTGTGACACTAACCAGCTTTCCTATCCCCATGTGCCTTAGTTTGCTAATCTGCAACAACGGGTCGATGGTACAGATAGGGGAATTCTCTAAAGATTCCATGCACACTTCTCTTTTCATTTTGAAGCCTCTCTCACAGTCAGAATAAGGCCATTGAATTTCAGGTCTTGGACAATGAACACTAGGCAGACACTAGTCACGTCTGGTCTAGGAAGTTCTCTATATTCTCTTCCCCTGACTCAGTAGTCCCGGAAACCCCATGTAGAGATAATAACATCAAAATATGTCAAGAGACACTATCAGCCTCATTCTCTGTCGGGCCCATTCTGCATTACAGCTTTTAGATACCACATTCTCTTACCTCTCTGTACAGTTTGCTGGGATTTCCAGACCTCCCAAACCAATTGTGAGATAGGCTCCACATCCAGCTCACAGCCCCAGGGGTCTCTGTGTATCTCTTACCCCAGGATCCTCTTCTTTTCAGAGTAACCAGACCCTGGAGGCATGTGAGAGATGGAATGTTACCCACACGTGTGTAGAGAAGAACGACTGAAAAAGAAAAAACAAAAATCATGAGGGCATCAAAAAGCTGGATCTTAGTTTCTGTAAATTAAACCCCTGCTTTTCTAAGCAAACACCCCCTTCCTGCTCAGGCTCAGTCCTTCTCCTCTATCCCTCCTTCTGTGGCTGACTGGCTCTGTTGGCCACCTGCAGGTTTAATTGAAGGTAACTAAAATTAAGTAAGAGGTTACTTCTGATCCGAACTCTCAGAGCCGGTTTGCCATGCCCAGGCTGACTGCGCCTCGGATTGCTAAGACAGCATTTATTCTCTTGGCGCCCACTCTGCCCCTCACACTGCACCTCTCCTAGTGGTTTGCCTGAACCCCGCCAGGTGCCTCCACAGGCCTCATCTCCGCGGATCTCTATTGTACTCGTGTAGTGATACTAGAGTACAACCGGTTCCCGATGAGTTGTCTGCTGCAGCAATGGAACAAGTCACGCTGGTGCCTTCAACTCTAAAGGTTGGCTCCTTTCTGGTAACCATCAGTTAGTTCTCTATAGTTAAGTCCATTTCTTGGTGAGAGGGGGTGAAGGGTGAAATAGATAAATGGGGATTAAGGAGGGCCCTTGTGAGGAGAACCTGATGTTATGTTTAAATAATGAATCGCTAAATTGTACACCTGCAACTAATATTACAATGTATGTTAACTAACTGGAATTTAAATTTTAAAAACTTAAAAATATATATTCTTTAAATAGAGAAAAAAAAGAAAACTTGGCTCTTTTCCCCACCGATCCTTGGCTAGCTACTTCCTTGTAGGTAGGTGACACTACTTGCCTTTTCTCTCAGGTTTTCGTTTTGGTCTCGTCCTTTTCTTCTTCTCTGCAATCCTGTCCCATTCTTACTGTATCTCAGACTTAGCCATACCTTGCCTTCCTTTCTTCTCTCTTTATTTACTTCTTTGTTTCTTTCCTTCCTTCCCTCCTTTCTTCCTTCCTTCTTGTTTACTATAACCATGAACTATTACCTCTATTCTTATTTATTCAGTATTTTTCTTTACATCAATTCCTTTTAAAAATTAAATGAACTAGGGGCGCCTGGGTGGCGCAGTTGGTTAAGCGTCCGACTTCAACCAGGTCACGATCTCGCGGTCCGTGAGTTCGAGCCCCGCGTCAGGCTCTGGGCTGATGGCTCAGAGCCTGGAGCCTGTTTCCGATTCTGTGTCTCCCTCTCTCTCTGCCCCTCCCCCGTTCATGCTCTGTCTCCCTCTGTCCCAAAAATAAATAAACGTTGAAAAAAAAAATTTAAAAATTAAATGAACAAGAAAAAGCCCAGAGTAATCCAAACAAAACTCTGTACCACTACTATAATTAAGCAATTATTTTACTTGTCACAGGCAGGAAACTAAAAATGAATACAATGAAAGCAAAAATTGTTGCTGTTATTAAGCCCCAATTCCAGTACAGTTCCCTGCCAAATATTTGAGACCAGTCTTGTTCTCTTTTGTTAGAAAAGGGAGAAATTAAGGTTTGATCAGTTATTTATTGCTACGATAATATTACATAATAAACAGTGGCACACATTTATTTAACACACATTTACTGCTTTCTCTCTAGTCTCAGACCAGTGGCTCTTTTTATAGTGGATAGCAGAAGCACCCCAAAATCAAGCCAAACCCTGTAAGCGCATTTAAAACTTCTGTTTGCGTCATTTCTGTTAATGTTCCATTGGCCAAAGCAAGCCACAGGACCAAGCTCAACCTCATCAAGCAGAGAACCATATTCCTTCCTGAATACGTTGTGTGGGAGTAGGGAGTGAGCAGAGAGTGAATATTCGGTGAATAATAAATCTATTCTACCACCATAGAGTAGAGGACAGAGAAGTAGCAAACTGAGACTTTCTCTTTTTTTTAATTAATTAATTAATTTTAAAAATCTTTCTATGTCTTTTATTTTTTGTTATTTATTTATTTATTTTTATTCTCAGTTTAGTTGACATACAGTGTATTCTTGGCTTTAGGAGTAGAACCCAGTGATTCATCACTTACATATAACACCCAGTGCTCATCCCAATAAGTTCCCTCCTTAATGCCCATCACCCATTTCCCCCACCCCATCAACCCTCAGTTTGTTCTCTGTATTTAAGAGTCTCTGTGGTTTGCCTCCCTCTCTGTTTTTATCTTATTTTTCCTTTCCTTCCCCTATGATCATCTGTTAAATTTCTCAAATTACACATATGAGTGAAGTCATATAATGTGTTTCTCTGACTGACTTGTTTTGCTTAGCATAATACCTTCCAGTTCCATCCACATTATTGCAAATAGCAAGATTTCATTCTTTTTCACCACCAAGTAGTATTCCATTGTATATGTATACCACAGCTTCTTTATCTATTCATCAGTTGATGAAAATTTGAGCTCTTTCCATAATTTGGCTATTGTTGATAGTGCTGCTTTAAACATTGGGGTGTATGTGCCCCTTCAAAACAGCATTTTTGTATCCTTTGGATAAATTCTTGTTAGCAGAATTGCTGGGTCCTTGGGTAGTTCTATTTTTTTTTTTTTTTTTTTTTTTTTTTTTTTTTTGGAACCTCCAGGTTTCCAGAATGGCTGCACCGGTTTGCATTCTCTCCAACAGTGCAAAAGACATCCTCTTTCTCCACATCCTCACCAGCATCTGTTGTTTCCTGAGTTGTTAATTTTAGCAATGCTGACCAGTGTGAGGTGGTATCTCATTGTGGTTTTGATTTGCATTTTCCTGATGATGAGCAATGTTGAACATCTTTTCATGTAACTGAGACCTTCTAGTTGACTTAGTTGAAAAGAAATGGACAGGGTGAGCTCACTCTGGTTCTGGACAAAATCAGGGTTCCTTTAGCAAGGAACAAGGTGGTGTAGAGGTGATTGTGCAGAAGGCCACTGAGTGGGTCGATTAGCCCACTAGGGCTGCTGTAACAAAACCCTACACACTGGGTGGTTTAAACAACAGACATTTATTTTCTCACAATTCTGGAGGCTGGATGTCCAAGATCATGGTGCTGGCAGGGTTGGATTCCTCTTGGCTTGCAGATGGCCAGACTCTTGCTACCTCTTCACATGGTCATCTGTCTATGCATGCACTTCTGGTACCTTTCTATGTCCCCTAACCTGCTCTTTTTTTGAAGACACCAATCAAGTTGCATGAGGGCACTCTCTAATGCCCTCCTTTTAACTTAATTGCATCTTTAATTTTTTTTTAATTTGAGAGAGAAAGAGAACATGAGCCAGGGAGAGAAGCAGATGGAGAGAGAGAATCTTATGCAGGCTCCATGCTCAGCACAGAGCCTGATGCAGGGCTCAATCCCAAGGCCCTGGGATTGTGACCTGAACTGAAATCAGGAGTCAGACACTCAACTGACTGAGCACCCCAAGCACCCCTTAACTGCCTCTTTCAATGTCTTATCTCCAAGTACAGTCACCTTCTGAGGTAATGGGGGCTAGGGCTTCAGTATACAAAATTTGGGGGACACAATTCAGTCCATAACAGCAGGAGAAAAGCGATATTGGCCACACTTGTTGAAGTCCCTCCCTCCTCCAAAAGTTGCTTCTTTGATTCTGTATCTTTTCTTCTGTTCCTTCCCCTTCCAATTAATGTTTATTGGATATAGTAGACTACATTAGCTGTTTCCATCTTTTTTATCTGTCACTGATAATCCAAAGCTAATTTTTTCTCACTTAATCACTCACCAAAACTGTTTGGGTTTTGTTTGTTTATTGTTTGTTTTCTGGAAACACGTTTTCTAATCTGCTTGCTACCAAATGCAATAGGTCCTTTTCAGTTCTGACTCATGGCCATTCTGGGTGATGTCAAGAAACTCTTCAATTGCTCTCTTGTTTATGTTATCACATCCTGTCTTTTCTGAGTCTCCTTTGTCAATATTGTCCACAGGGCCCCCTTTCTATTTCTTCTCTTTAGATATTCTTCTTCTCCAAGGACCCATCCTCAGCAAATAGCTCCTCTCATTCCCTATGAACTTTTCATCTCATTCTTCCTCTGTCTGGGTAATTTCCTAAACCACATTTAAAATCATGACCTTTCGGTTACTAGGAAGATGGCAGCGTAGGAGGACACTGGGCTCACCGCGCGTCCTGCTGATCATTTAGAGTCCACCTACACCTGCCTAAATAACCCAGAAAACTGCCAGAGGATTAGCAGAACGGAGTCTCCAGAGCCAAGCGCAGACGAGAGGCCCACGGAAGAGGGTAGGAAGGGCAGCGAGGCGGTGCGCGCTCCACGGACTGGTGGGAGGGAGCCGGGCGGAGGGGCGGCCCTCTGGCCAAGCAGAGCCCCGAGTCTGGCTTGCAAAAGTGGAGGGGCTGGATGGAGTGTGTTCCGACAGCAAGCGGAACTTAGCATCTGGGAGGTCATAAGTTAACAGCTCTGCTCAGAAAGAAGAAAGGCTGGAGAACAAAGGGAGGGAGAGTTGCTGAGCCCCAGGATGACAGAGCTCAGTTTGGTGGGGAACAAAGGCGCTAGCCAGAGCCATCTCCCTCGCCCATCCCCCAGCCAAAATCCCAAAGGGAACCAGTTCGTGCCAGGGAACCTGCTCGCTCCAAGCAAACACCCAATGCTGTGCTTCTGCGGAGCCACCCCTCCGGCAGCGGGTCTGACTCCTCCCGCTGCTACAGGGCCCCTCCTGAGGTGGATCACCTAAGGAGAAGCGAGCTAAGCCTGCCCCTCCTGCCCCCGTGCACCTTGCCTACCCAACCCAGCTAATATGCCAGATCCCCAGCACCACAAGCCTGGCAGTGTGCAAGCAGCCCAGACAGGCCACACCACCCCACAGTGAATCCCGCCCCCTAGGAGAGGGGAAGAGAAGGCACACACCAGTCTGACTGTGGCCCCAGCGGTGGGCTGGGGGCAGACATCAGGTCTGACTGCGGCCCTGCCCACCAACTCCAGTTATACACCACAGCACAGGGGAAGTGCCCTGCAGGTCAGCACCACTCCAGGGACTATCCAAAATGACCAAACGGAAGAATTCCCCTCAAAAGAATCTCCAGGAAATAACAACAGCTAATGAACTGATCAAAAAGGATTTAAATGATATAACAGAAAGTGAATTTAGAATAATAGTCATAAAATTAATCGCTAGGCTTGAAAACAGTATAGAGGACAGCAGAGAATCTCTTGCTACAGAGATCAAGGGACTAAGGAACAGTCAGGAGGAGGTGAAAACCGCTTTAAACGAGATGCAAAATAAAATGGAAACGTCCATGGCTCAGATTGAAGAGGCAGAGGAGAGAATAGGTGAACTAGAAGATAAAATTATGGAAAAAGAGGAAGCTGAGAAAAAGAGAGATTAAAAAATCCAGGAGTATGAGGGGAAAATTAGAGAACTAACTGATACACTAAAAAGAAATAATATATCCATAATTGGTATCCCAGAGGAGGAAGAGAGAGGGAAAGGTGCTGAAGGTGTACTTGAAGAAATCATAGCTGAGAACTTCCCTGATCTGGGGAAGGAAAAAGGCATTGAAATCCAAGAGGCACAGAGAACTCCCTTTAGACGTAACTTGAATCAATCTTCTGCACAACATATCATAGTGAAACTGGCAAAATACAAGGATAAAGAGAAAATTCTGAAAGCAGCTAGAGATAAATGTGCTCTAACATATAAAGGGAGACCTATAAGACTCGTGACCGATCTCTCTACTGAAACTTGGCAGGCCAGAAAGGAATGGCAGGAGACCTTCAATGTGATGAACAGAAAAAATATGCAGCTGAGAATCCTTTATCCAGCAAGTGTGTCATTCAGAATAGAAGGAGAGATAAAAGTCTTCCCAAACAAACAAAAACTGAAGGAATTTGTCACCACTAAACCAGCCCTACAAGAGATCCTAAGGGGAATCCTGTGAGACAAAGTACCAGAGACATTGCTACAAGCATAAAACATACAGACATCACAATGACTCTAAACCCATATCTTTCTATAATAACACTGAATGTAAATGGACTAAATGCACCAACCAAAAGACATAGGGTATCAGAATGGATAAAAAAACAAGACCCATCTATTTGCTGTCTACAAGAGACTCATTTCAGACTTGAGGACACCTTTAGATTGAGAGTGAGGGGATGGAGAACTATTTTGAGGGGATGGAGAACTATTTATCATGTTCCTGGAAGCCAAAAAAAAAAAAAAAAAAGCTGGAGTAGCCATACTTATATCAGACAAACTAGACTTTAATTAAAGGCTGTAACAAGAGATGAAGAAGGGCATTATATAATAATTACAGGGTCTATCCATCAGGAAGAGCTAACAGTTATAAATGTCTATGCACCGAATACGGGAGCCCCCAAATATATAAAACAATTACTCATAAACATAAGCAACCTTATTGATAAGAATGTGGTAATTGCAGGGGACTTTAACACTCCACTTTCACAAATGGATAGATCATCTAGGCACACGGTCAGTAAAGAAACAAGGGCCCTGAATGATACATTGGATCAGATGGACTTGACAGATATATTTAGAACTCTGCATCCCAAAGCAACAGAATATACTTTCTTCTCGAGTGCACATGGGACATTCTCCAAGATAGATCATATACTGGGTCACAAAACAGCCCTTCATAAGTTTACAAGAATTGAAATTATTCCATGCATACTTTCAGACCACAATGCTATGAAGCTTGAAATGAACCACAGGAAAAAGTCTGGAAAACCTCCAAAAGCATGGAGGTTAAAGAACACCCTACTAAAAAATGAGTGGGTCAACCAGGCAATTAGAGAAGAAATTAAAAAATATATGGAAAGAAACGAAAATGAAAATACAACAATCCAAACGCTTTGGGACGCAGCGAAGGCAGTCCTGAGAGGAAAATACATTGCAATCCAGGCCTATCTCAAGAAACAAGAAAAATCCCAAATACAAAATCTAACAGCACACCTAAAGGAAATAGAAGCAGAACAGCAAAGGCAGCCTAAACCCAGCAGAAGAAGAGAAATAATAAAGATCAGAGCAGAAATAAACAATATAGAATCTTAAAAAACTGTAGAGCAGATCAACGAAACCAAGAGTTGGTTTTTTCAA
>NW_024419309.1:0-9860 GCF_014898765.1 Herpailurus yagouaroundi
TTTCATCATATTCTCTTTTGATTGTTTGATTTTTTGTGGTGTTGGTTCTGATCTCTCCTCATTTATTCATGATTTTATATGGGTCCTCTATTTTTGATAAGTCTGGCATGGTGTTTCTCAATTTTGTTTACTTTTTCAAAAACCAGAGTTTAGTTTCATTGATCTGTTCTGCTTTTTTTTTCATCTTTATCGTTTGTTTCTGCTTTAAACTTCATTTTTTCCTTTCTTCTGCTGGCTTTGGGCTTGATTTGCTGCTCCTTTTCTAGTTCCTTTAGGTATAAGGTTAGGTTGTGCATTTGGGAACTTGCTTTCTTCTTGAGCTAGATATGATTTGAAGTGTATTTTCCTCTGTGACTGCCTTTGCTGCATCCCAAGGATTTAGAGTGTCATGTTTTCATTTTCATTTACTTCCATGTATTTTTTAAATTTATTCTTTAATTTCCTGGTTAATACATTCATTCTTCAGTAGGATCTTCCTTAACCTCCATGTATTGAGGGCTTTGCAAATTTTTTCTTGTGGTGATGTCAAGTTTCTTAGCATTATGACTTGAAAATATGCCTGGTATGATGTCAATCATTTTGTACCCATTGAAGACTGATTTGTGACCTAGTATGTGATCTCTCATGGAGAATGTTCCATGTGTATTCAACAAGAATATGTATTTCTTGTTGCTATGTATTGCTAAGTCCATCTGGTCCAGTGTGTTACTCAAAGCCATTGTTTCCTTGTTGATTTTCTGCTTAGATGGTATATCCATTGCTTCAAGTTGGTTATTAAAGTCTCCTACTACTATGGTATTATTATCAATAAATTTCTTTATGTTTGTGAATAATTTATTTATATATTTGGGTTCTCTAAGTTAGGGCCATAAATATTTACAATTGTTAGATCTTCTTGATGGATAGATCACTTAATTATGATATAATGCCCTTCTTCACTTGTTACAGCAGTTGTTTTAAAATCTAGGCTTCCTGATATGAGTATGGCTACTTTGACCTTCTTTTGAAGTCCATTAGCATGATACATGGTTCTCTATCTCCTTACTTTCAACCTGCAGTTGTCTTAGTATAAAATGAGTCTCTTGTAGGCAACATATAGATGGATCTTATTTTGTTTTGTTTTGTTTTTGTTTTTGTCCATTCTGACACCCTATTTCTTTTTTTGGAGCATTTAGACTATTTACATTCAGAGTGATTATTGAAACATATGAATTTAGTGCCATTGTGTTACCTCTAGAGTTGGTACATCCGGTGGTATTCTCTGGTCTTTGTTGTCTTTCCTGCTTTGGTCTTTTTTTTTTTCTCCACTCAGAGAGTCCCCCTAAAATTTCTTGCAGGGCTGGTTTAGTTGTCATGAACTCTTTTGGTTTTTGTTTGACTTGGAAAGTCTTTCTCTCTCCTTCTTCTGAATCACAGCCTCACTGGTTAAAAGGATTCTTGGTGGCATACTTTCCAATTAAGCAATTGAATATTTCCTGCCACTCCCTTCTGTCCTGCCACATTTCACTGAAGAGGTCTGATACTAACCTTATGTGTTTACCCTTCTAAGTTAAGGACCTTTTGTTCCCAACTACTTTCAGAATTCTCTTTTTATATTTTTGCAAGTGTCACTATTATATGTCATGGTGTTCACCTGTTTTTGTTGATTTTGAAGGGAATTCTCTGTGCTTGTTTGACTTGGATGCCTTTTTCCTTCCCGAGATTAAGGAACTTCTCTGCTAGAACTTGTTTAATCGTTCTTCCCCCTTTCCCTGCTCTTCTGGGACTCCTACGATATAGATATTATTTCACTTTATGGAATTGCTGGGTTCTCCAAGGCTGTCATTTTGATCTAATAGTTTTCTTTCCATCTTCTTATTTCCTTGATTTTATCTTCTATATCACCTATTCTGAACCCAGATTCCTCATCCTTATTGTAATTATATCGTCAGTTTGCATCTCAGTTATAGCATTTTTTAATTCATCTTGACTAGTTCTTAGGTCTTTGATCTCTGCAGGAAGGGTTTCTCTGGTATCTTCTATGCTTTTTTCAAACCCACCTAGTAGTCTTCTGGCTGTTACTCTAAATTCTTGTTTAGGTATATTGTTTGATATTCTCTGATCTTTGTAGTCTTTCTTTCTTTGGTCTTTTTTTCCGTCCACCCATAGAGTCCCCCTAAAATTTCTTGCAGGGCTGGTTTAGTGGTCTGGATATACTTTTGAGAAAGTCCCTGGTTGTGATTTCTTCTTGACCTTTCTTTTAGGGAATATTCCTCCATCTTGTCATTTTGACTAAGTTCCTTTCTTTTGCATGTTTTAAAAGCTTGTTATGTTTGCTGCACCTGATAGTACTGCTGATTAAAGAGGCTTAATACCCTGTCCAGGCCCGGCAGTCCAGGAAGTGTTTCTGGTATATGATGTGTGTGCTCTGCTATTGTGTTTTGGCTGTTCTTTCCCACCAGTTAGCCCTCTGAGATCTCCTCCTTGCTTGCTGTGGTGGAGTGTTTGGACCTGTAACTAGATGTGCTTCGATTTGTTTGTGAAGTAACCTTGGGGCGAAAAAGTCTGGAGGAAGCCTGATCCCATAAAAAAGAAAAGGAAGGGAAAAAAAATAAAACCAAACAGAATAAAAAACTATAAAGCTGATTCCAAGGAAAAAGAAAGGGAAATAAATACAGAAGAAAAAGAAGGTAAAGGAAAAGAATAAAAAGGCCTGATACAAAAAAAGAAAGAAAGAAAGGAAAAGATAAAAAGAAATGACAAAAACAAAAACAAAAACAAAAACAAATCAGAAACTATGAACCTGATTCCAAAAGAAAAAATAACTACGTGGAAAAAAAAACAAAAAGAAAAAGTGTTGCCTGTTGGTCCCCGGGGGATGGTGGCTTTGCTGGTCTGAAGAAGAGGCCAGCTGTATTGACTTGGAGTCAGTCTTTCTACAGTATATAAGCAGTTGCCAGGCACCCAGTGGCAGGGTTCCGTGTAAGCAGGTCCCACGAACAGTGGGGGCCACTGTGTTGCTCTCTAAAGTCCCACTGTGTTGGCATTGGAGGGAAAATGATGCTTCCCCAATCTCTCAGTGAACCTGGGATCTCAAACCCTGGTATTCAGGCAGCCTTACAGAATTGCAAAAGCAGTCAGCATGCCCTGCACCACAACTATCCTCTGCCTTCTTATTGGTGCATGGATGGGATTCAAAACCCAAAGTCTTAAAGGACCCAGCACAAGGTGGACTGGCCCCTCTACTCCAGAAGAGCCCCTCACACTGCTGATGAAAGGCCTTTGGCTGGCACCTGCAGGGTCTTTTGTCCTTGAGGAGTCAATAAAGCTTCTTCCAAAGTACTCCAGGAAGGGGACTGTTCTTTCCCAGTGCATCCTGGAATTTGTTATAACAGGGTAGGCACTCCTGGCCAGCTCCCTCCTTTCCAGGAGCACACACCACAGCTCCACTCCAGAGAAAGTCACACACTTCCAAAATCTCAGAGTTTCAGCTCCACATGCTGTTTGAAAACAAAAAAACAAAACAAACAAACAAACAAAAAAAAAAAAACCTGGGACACAGTGCTTCTCGCTCCCAGTCTGTGGTCCAGAGAGGTTTTCCTCTTGTGCTAACTCAATGCTGCACTATCACAACACCTCTACTTTTTTTTCTATCTATGAAATAGGCTGCTCCCCTTCATGGCTCCACTGTTTTACATTCCCCAACTCCCATTCATGTACCTCACATGTGTCAAGCTGGCTCCTCCAATGGTGGAGATCTTTCTACCACTCTGCAGGTACATTTCCTGAGTATTCCAAGTAATCTGACCTCAACAGCTTTCTTTGAGGGACGTAGGAAGTCCAGAGCCCCCTACTTCCCCACTAAGTTAAGTCCTCCCTCTGTCAATAATCAGCTAAGAAATTGAATCCGTTATCAAAAGTCTGTCAATAATAATAGTCCAGGTCCAGATGGCTTCCTAAGGGAATTCTACCAATGATTTAAAGAAGACTTAATACCTATTCTTTTCAATCTGTTTCAGAAAACAGAAATGGAAGGAAAGCTTCAAAACTCATTCTATGAAGCCAGCATTACCTTGATTCCAAAACCAGAAAAAGATCCCACTAAAAAGGTGAATTATAGGCCAATATTCCTGATAAATCTGTATGCAAAAATTCTGAACAAGATACTAGCAAATTGAATTCAACAGCACTTTAAAAGAATTATTCACCATAATCAAGTGGGATTTCATCTTGGGAAGCAGGGCTGGTTCATTATGTGCAAATCAATCAACATAATACACCACATTAATGAAAGGAAGGATAAGAACCATATGCTCCTTTCAAAAGATGCAGAAAAAGCATTTGGCAAAATACAGCATTCTTTCTTGATAAAAACTCTTAAGAAAAGAAGGGGTAGAAGGAAAATACCTTAACATCATAAAAGCCCTATATGAAAGGCCAACAGCTCATATCCTCATTGGGGAAAACAAAGAGCTTTCCCCATAAGGTCTGGGACTTGCCTGGGATGTCTCCTCTCACCACTGTTGTTCAATATAGTATGGGAAGTCCTTGCCTCAGCAATCAGACAACACAAAGAAATAAAACACATGCAAATTGGCAAAAAGAAGTCAAACTTTCACTCTTTGCAGATGACATGGTACTCTACATGGAAAGCCCAAAAGACTCCACCCAAAACTGCTAGAACTGATGTGTGAACTCATCAAAGTCACAGTGTATAATATCAACATACAGAAATTGAATGTGTCTCTATACACCAGTAATGAAGCAGAAGAAAGAGAAATCAAGGAATTTATCACATTTACAATTGCACCAAAAACAATAAGATACCCAGGAATAAGCCTACCCAAAGAGGTAAAAGATCTGTACACTGAAAATTACAGAAAGCTCATGAAGGAAATTGAAGAGGACACAAAGAAATGTTAAAACATTCCATGTTCATGGATCAGAAGAACAAACATTGTTAAAATGTTTATATTACTCAAAGCAATCTATGCATTCAATGCACTCCCCATCAAAATAACACCAGCATTCTTCACGGAGCTAGAGCAAACAATCCTAAAATTTTGTGAAACTAGAAAAGACCCTGAATAGCCAAAGTCATGTTGAAAAAGAAAAGCAAAGCTTGAGGCATCACAATTGCAGACTTGAAGCTGTATTACAGAGATGTAATAATCAAGACATTATAGTACTGCCACAAAAACAGACACATAGATTAATGAATCAGAATAGAGAACCCAGAAATGGGCCCACAAATATATGGCCAACTAATCTTTGACAAAGCAAGAAAGAGTATGCAATGCAAAAAAGACAGTAACTTCAGCAAACGGTACTGAGAAAACTGGACAATGACATGAATAAGAATGAAACTGGACCACTTTCTTACACCACACCCAAAAATTAATTCAAAATGGATAAAAGACCTAAATGTGAGACGGGAAAGCATAAAAATCCTACAGGAGCAAACAGGCAGCAGCCTCTTTGACCTCGGCCACAGCAACTTCTTACTAGACATGTCTCCCAAGGCAAGGGAAACAAAAGCAAAAATGAACTATTGGGACCTCATCAAGATAAAAAGCTTCAGCACAACTAAGGAATTAAAAAAAAAAAAAAGAAACTAAAGGCACATGGTGGAATGGGAGAAGATAATTGCAAATATCATATTGGATAAAAGGTTAGAATCCAAAATCTATAAAGAACTTACCAAACTGAACACCAAAAAACCCAAATAATCCAGTGAATAAATGGGCAGAAGACATTAATAGACATTTTTCTAAGGAAGATATCCAGATGGCTAACAGACACATGAAAAGATGCTCAAAATCACTCATCACCAGTGAAATACAAATCAAAACCACAATGAGATAACACCTCATACCTGTCGGAATGGCTAATATAAACAACTCAGGAATCAACTGATGTTGGCTAGGATACGGAGAAAGAGGAACACTTCTGCACTGTTGATGGGAATGCAAACTGGTGCAGCCAGCCACTGTGGAAACAGTATGGAGATACCTCAGAAAATTAAAAATAGGATTAACATATTAGCCAGTAATTCCACTGTTTGGTGTTTAAACAAAGAAAATTCAAAAAACTAATTTGAAAAGATTTATGTACTTCTAAATTTATTGCAGTATTATATATAATAGCCAACAAATGGAAGCAACCAAAGTGTCTATCACTAGATGAATGGATAAGGAAGATATAGTATATACACACTGGAATATTATAGCCATAAAAAAGAATGGAGTCTTGCCATTTGCAACGGCATGGATGGACTTAGAAGGTGTCATGTTAAGTGAAATAAGTCAGACAGAGAAAGACAAACACCGTAAGATTTCACTCATGTGTAATCAACATACACACACACACACACACACACACACACACACACACACACACAAATGAATAAAGAACAACAACGAGGAGCAGAATTAGAGATATAAATACAGAGAACAAACTGATGGCTGCCATAAGTGAGGCAGGTGGGGGGGATGGGCAAAATAGGTGAAGGTGAGTGGAGATACAGGCTTCCAGGTATGGAAAAAACAAGTCACAGGAATTAAAGAAATAGCATAAGAAATATAGTCAATGATGTTATAATATTTATGGTAACAGATGGAGCTACAATTCTGGTGAGCATAGGAGCATACTGTATAAATTTGTCTAATCACTATGTTGTATACCTGAAACTAATGTAATATGTGTGTCAACTCTATGCAAATTTAAAAATTCATATAAAAATAAAAAAAAATTAAATATTTTTAAAAGGGAAACATATAAAAATTTTAAAAGACGTCAAAAGAGGTGGCCCCCAAGATGTTTGAATAATTTTAGGTTTTCTATTTTCCTTTGGAAATCTTTACAGTTTCCACAGATTCACTGTATTATTTAATAAATACAGGCTTACTATCTGAAGCAGACTACTAACTCTTCCTGTGCTCTCACTTTTGCTGCATTGTATTTTCTACTTAAGAGTACGGATGTATGGCAAACTATAATGTTTGCTGGATCCCATCCCTCCCTTTCTCAAAACACTTCATTGGCTTTACCTTGACGATAAAAAGGAATCCACTGTGCCTGAAAACTCTGGTCTCTTCCTTTCTATAATATCTCAGCATATGTCTTCTCTCATTTATTCATCAGTCTCCTTCACAAGGTCTACCTTTAAAACCTAAAACTCTTTGTCACATCACAATGTCTATTTACACTGGCCCTTTTACTGATGTACTCTTTCCCCTGCTCAGATGTCTAACTCTAGAGCTTGCTTAATGTGTTGGTATAAATGTCTCCTCTTAAAGTGATCTTCTGAAACCACCACACCTAACACAGATCCCCTCCCCTTTGATATTCTCTCCGGAACAGGCATCAGGTCTCTGTCTATAACCACATATCTGTATTGCTTTGGGCAGTGCTTGGTACCTAGTAAATATTTTTCTAGATGTTTCATGAATGACTTATTCCAGTTGAAAAAACATTGATGTGTTATCTGGTAGAGCAAGCTATGTTAAGCAGTTCATGGTTTTAGTTTTTAGCATTTTAGTTGATACTGATTCTTCAAAAATTATTTGAATACTAAAGATGTTGGGAAATATATTTTTCAACATATTTTTTAAATTCTAAAGATGATTAGCGTATTGAGGGTGTATAGTGAGAAAGTATTCTTATCCTCATTCAAATCACAATACCTCTGTGCAGACTCCATATGGTTGACAAATAGTAATAGATATTTTAACAACAATAAGTTATAAATGCAACTTTAGATGAGTTCAAGCCCTGCATCGGGCTTTGCACTGACAGTGCAGAGACTGCATGGGATTCTCTATCTCCCTCTCTCTCTGCCCCTCCCCAATCATGTTGTCTGTCTTTCTCAAAATAAACTTAAAAAATACAACTTTATAATTCTTTTTATATGCTGTTGAATTCGATTTCCTAGTATCTTATTGAGAGTTTTTGCATCCATATTCATCAGGGATATTGGCCTGTAGTTCTTTTTTTTTTTGCTGGGTCTCTATCTGGTTTAGGAATCAAAGTAATGCTGGCTTCATAGATGAGTCTGGAAGTTTTCCTTCCCTTTCTATTTTTGGAGCAGCTTGAGAAGGATAGGTATTATCTCTGCTTTAAATGTCTGGTAGAATTCCCCTGGGAAGCCATCTGGTCCTGGACTCTTATTTGTTGGGAGATTTTTAATAACTGATTCAATTTCTTCGCTGGTTATGGGTCTGTTCAAGTTTTCTATTCTTCCTGTTTGAGTTTTGGAAGTGCGTGGGTGCTTAGGAATTTGTCCATTTCTTCCAGGTTGTCCAGTGTCTTGGCATATAATTTTTCATAGTATCCCCTGATAATTCCTTGTATTTCTGAGGGATTGGTTGTAAGAATTCCATTTTATTCATGATTTTATCTATTTGGGTCATCTCCCTTTTCTTTTTCAGAAGCCTGGCCGGAGATTTATCAATTTTGTTTATTTTTTCAAAAAACCAACTCTTGCTTTCATTGATATGCTCTACAGTTTTTTTTTTTTTTTTTACATTCTGTATTGCTTATTTCTGCTCTGATTTTTATAATTTCTCTTCTTCTGCTGGGTTTGGGGTGTCTTTGCTGTTCTGCTTCTATTTCCTTTAGGTGTGCTGTTAGATTTTTGTATTTTTTTTAATATATGAAATTTATTGTCAAATTGGTTTCCATACAACACCCAGTGCTCATCCCAAAAGGTGCCCTCCTCAATACCCATCACCCACCCTCCCCTCGCTCCCACCCCCCATCAACCCTCAGTTTGTACTCAGTTTTTAACAGTCTCTTATGCTTTGGCGCTCTCCCACTCTAACCTCTTTTTTTTTTCCTTCCCCTCCCCCATGGTTTCTGTTAAGTTTCTCAGGATCCACATAAGAGTGAAAACATATGGTATCTGGTATGGCTTATTTCACTTAGCATCACACTATACAGTTCCACGTTGCTACAAAAGGCCATATTTCATTTTTTCTCATTGCCACGTAGTATTCCATTGTGTATATAAACCACATTTTCTTTATCCATTCATCAGTCGATGGACATTTAGGCTCTTTCCATAATTTGGCTATTGTTGAGAGTACTGCTATAAACATTGGGGTACAAGTGCCCCTATGCATCAGTACTCCTGTATCCATTGGATAAATTCCTAGCTGTGCTATTGCTGGGTCATAGGGTAGGTCTATTTTTAATTTTCTGAGGAACCTCCACACTGCTTTCCAGAGCGGCTGCGCCAATTTGCATTCCCACCAAAAGTGCAAGAGGGTTCCCGTTTCTCCACATCCTCTCCAGCATCTATAATCTTCTGATTTGTTCATTTTGGCCACTCTGACTGGCGTGAGGTGATATCTGAGTGTGGTTTTGATTTGTATTTCCCTGATAAGGAGCGATGTTGAACATGGTTTCATGTGCCTCTTGGCCATCTGGATGTCTTCTTTAGAGAAGTGTCTATTCATGTTTTCTGCCCATTTCTTCACTGGGTTATTTGTTTTTCGGGTGTGGAGTTTGGTGAGCTCTTGATAGATTTTGGATACTAGCCCTTTGTCCGATATGTCATTTGCAAATATCTTTTCCCATTCCGTTGGTTGCCTTTTAGTTTTGTTGGTTGTTTCCTTGGCTGTGCAGAAGATTTTATCTTCATAAGGTCCCAGGAATTCACTTTTGCTTTTAATTCCCTTGCCTTTGGGGATGTGTCAAGTAAGAGATTGCTACGGCTGAGGTCAGGGAAGTCTTTTCCTGCTTTCTCCTCTAAGGTTTTGATGGTTTCCTGTCTCACATTCAGGTCCTTCATCCATTTTGAGTTTCTTTTTGTGAATGGTGTGAGAAAGTGGTCTAGTTTCAACCTTCTGCATGTTGCTGTCCAGTTCTCCCAGCACCAT
>NW_024419310.1:0-1679 GCF_014898765.1 Herpailurus yagouaroundi
AATTGAAGAAGATTTAAAGAAATGGAAAGACATTCCCTGCTCATGGATTGGAAGAATAAATATTGTCAAAATGTCAATACTACCCAAAGCTATCTACACATTCAATGCAATCCCAATCAAAATTGCACCTGCATTCTTCTCGAAACTAGAACAAGCAATCCTAAAATTCATATGGAACCACAAGAGGCCCCGAATAGCCAAAGTAATTTTGAAGAAGAAGACCAAAGCAGGAGGCATCACAATCCTGGACTTTAGCCTCTACTACAAAGCTGTCATCATCAAGACAGCATGGTATTGGCACAAAAACAGACACATAGACCAATGGAATAGAATAGAAACCCCAGAACTAGACCCACAAACGTATGGCCAACTCATCTTTGACAAAGCAGGAAAGAACATCCAATGGAAAAAAGACAGACAAATGGTGCTGGGAGAACTGGACAGCAACATGCAGAAGGTTGAAACTAGACCACTTTCTCACACCATTCACAAAAATAAACTCAAAATGGATCAAGGACCTGAATGTGAGACAGGAAACCATCAAAACCTTAGAAGAGAAAGCAGGAAAAGACCTCTCTGACCTCAGCCGTAGCAATCTCTTACTCGACACATCCCCAAAGGCAAGGGAATTAAAAGCAAAAGTGAATTACTGGGACCTTATGAAGATAAAAAGCTTCTGCCCAGCAAAGGAAACAACCAACAAAACTAAAAGGCAACCAACGGAATGGGAAAAGGTATTTGCAAATGACATATCGGACAAAGGGCTAGTATCCAAAATCTATAAAGAGCTCACCAAACTCCACACCCAAAAAGCAAATAACCCAGTGAAGAAATGGGCAGAAAACATGAATAGACACTTCTCTAAAGAAGACATCCGGATGGCCAACAGGCACATGAAAAGATGTTCAGCGTCGCTCCTTATCAGAGAAATACAAATCAAAACCACACTCAGGTATCACCTCACGCCAGTCAGAGTGGCCAAAATGAACAAATCAGGAGACTATAGATGCTGGCGAGGATGTGGAGAAACGAGAACCCTCTTGCACTGTTGGTGGGAATGCAAATTGGTGCAGCTGCTCTGGAAAGCAGTGTGGAGGCTCCTCAGAAAATTAAAAATAGACCTACCCTATGACCCAGCAATAGCACTGCTAGGAATTTATCCAAGGGACACAGGAGTACTGATGCATAGGGGCACTTGTACCCCAATGTTCATAGCAGCACTCTCAACAATAGCCAAATTATGGAAAGAGCCTAAATGTCCATCAACTGATGAATGGATAAAGAAATTGTGGTTTATATACACAATGGAATACTACGTGGCAATGAGAAAAAATGAAATATGGTCTTTTGTAGCAACGTGGATGGAACTGGAGAGTGTGATGCTAAGTGAAATAAGCCATACAGAGAAAGACAGATACCATATGGTTTCACTCTTATGTGGATCCTGAGAAACTTAACAGGAACCCATGGGGGAGGGGAAGAAAAAAAAAAAAGGTTAGAGTGGGAGAGAGCCAAAACATAAGAGACTGTTGAGAACTGAGAACAAACTAAGGGTTGATGGGGGGTGGGAGGGAGGAGAGGGTGGGTGATGGGTATTGAGGAGGGCACCTTTTGGGATGAGCACTGGGTGTTGTATGGAAACCAATTTGACAATAAATTTCATATATAAATAAAAAAAA
>NW_024419310.1:1689-1936 GCF_014898765.1 Herpailurus yagouaroundi
TAACAGTAGTACTAAGATATACTCTATCTCCCAAATCCATATTTTTCTTGCATACTAAAGTGGAAGCAGCCATACCGGTTTGTGAATACCGCTGTTACTTAAATTTCTGCCCCCCATCAGTAACTAGATTCAGCCCACCATTTAATTAAAAATTGTGCCCCCTAAGGATCAAGATTGTCAAGTATGTAACAGCATGACAGTGCATGTCTGGACGTCAGATTGGAGGGGGGTGATTAAGAATACGTAG
>NW_024419311.1:0-2805 GCF_014898765.1 Herpailurus yagouaroundi
CTGGAAGTTTTCCTTCCCTTTCTATTTCTTGGAATAGCTTGAGAAGGATAGGTATTATCTCTGCTTTAAACGTCTGGTAGAACTCCCCTGGGAAGCCATCTGGTCCTGGACTCTTATTTGTTGGGAGATTTTTGATAACCGATTCAATTTCTTCGCTGGTGATGGCTCTGTTCAAGCTTTCTCTTTCCTCCTGATTGAGTTTTGGAAGAGTGTGGGTGTTCAGGAATTTGTCCATTTCTTCCAGGTTGTCCAATTTGTTGGCATATAATTTTTCATAGTATTCCCTGATAATTGTTTGTATCTCTGAGGGATTGGTTGTAATCATTCCATTTTCATTCATGATTTTATCTATTTGGGTCATCTCCTGTTTCTTTTTGAAAAGCCTGGCTAGAGGTTTGTCAATTTTGTTTATTTTTTCAAAAAACCAACTCTTGGTTTCGTTGATCTGCTCTACAGTTTTTTTAGATTCTATATTGTTTATTTCTTCTCTGATCTTTATGATTTCTCTTCTTCTGCTGGGTTTAGGCTGCCTTTGCTGTTCTGCTTCTATTTCCTTTAGGTGTGCTGTTAGATTTTGTATTTGGGATTTTTCTTGTTTCTTGAGATAGGCCTGGATTGCAATGTATTTTCCTCTCAGGACTGCCTTCGCTGCGTCCCAAAGCTTTTGGATTGTTGTATTTTCATTTTCGTTTGTTTCCATATATTTTTTAATTTCTTCTCGAATTGCCTGGTTGACCCACTCATTCGTTAGTAGGGTGTTCTTTAACCTCCATGCTTTTGGAGGTTTTCCAGACTTTTTTCTGTGGTTGATTTCAAGCTTCATAGCATTGTGGTCTGAAAGTATGCATGGTATGATTTCAATTCTTGTAAACTTATGAAGGGCTGTTTTGTGACCCAGTATATGATCTATCTTGGAGAATGTTCCATGTGCACTCGAGAAGAAAGTATATTCTGTTGCTTTGGGATGCAGAGTTCTAAATATATCTGTCAAGTCCATCTGATCCAATGTCTCATTCAGGGCCCTTGTTTCTTTATTGACCGTGTGTCTAGATGATCTATCCATTTCTGTAAGTGGGGTGTTAAAGTCCCCTGCAATTACCACATTCTTCTCAATAAGGTTGCTTATGTTCATGAGTAATTGTTTTATATATTTGGGCGCTCCGGTATTCGGCGCATAGACATTTATAATTGTTAGCTCTTCCTGATGGATAGGCCCTGTCACTATTATATAATGTCCTTCTTCATCTCTTGTTACAGCCTTTAATTTAAAGTCTAGTTTGTCTGATATAAGTATGGCTACTCCAGCTTTCTTTTGGCTTCCAGGAGCATGATAAATAGTTCTCAATCCCCTCACTCTCAATCTAAAGGTGTCCTCAGGTCTAAAATGAGTCTCTTGTAGACAGCAAATAGATGGGTCTTGTTTTTTTATCCATTCTGATACCCTATGTCTTTTGGTTGGTGCATTTAATCCATTTACATTCAGTGTTATAATAGAAAGATATGGGTTTAGAGTCATTGTGATGTCTGTATGTTTTATGCTTGTAGTGATGTCTCTGGTACTTTGTCTCACAGGGTCCCCCTTAGGATCTCTTGGAGGGCTGGTTTAGTGGTGACAAATTCCTTCAGTTTTTGTTTGTTTGGGAAGACCTTTATCTCTCCTTCTATTCTAAATGACAGACTTGCTGGATAAAGTATTCTCGGCTGCATAATTTTTCTGTCTAGCACACTGAAAATCTCGTGCCAACTCTTTCTGGCCTGCCACGTTTCAAAAGAGAGATCAGTCACGAGTCTTATAGGTCTCCCTTTATATGTGAGGGCACGTTTACCCCTTGCTGCTTTCAGAATTTTCTCTTTATCCTTGTATTTTGCCAGTTTCACTATGATATGTCATGCAGAAGGTCGATTCAAGTTACGTCTGAAGGGAGTTCTCTGTGCCTCTTGGATTTCAATGCCTTTTTCCTTCCCCACTTCAGGGAAGTTCTCAGCTATTATTTCTTCAAGTACCCCTTCAGCACCTTTCCCTCTCTCTTCCTCCTCTGGGATACCAATTATGCGTATATTATTTCTTTTTAGTGAATCACTTAGTTCTCTAATTTTCCCCTCATACTCATGGATTTTTTTATCTCTCTTTTTCTCAGCTTCCTCTTTTTCCATAACTTTATCTTCTAGTTCACCTATTCTCTCCTCACCTCTTCAATCCGAGCCGTGGTGGTTTCCATTTTGTTATGCATTTCGTTTAAAGAGTTTTTCAGCTCCTCGTGACTGTTCCTTAGTCCCTTGATCTCTGTAGCAAGAGATTCTCTGCTGTCAGCTATACTGTTTTCAAGCCCAGCGATTAATTTTATGACTATTATTCTAAATTCACTTTCTGTTATATTATTTAAATCCTTTTTGATCAGCTCATTAGCTGTTGTTATTTCCTGGAGATTCTTCTGAGGGGAATTCTTCCGCTTGGTCATTTTGGATAGTCCCAGGCGTGGTGAGGACCTGCAGGGCACTTCCCCTGTGCTGTGGTGTATAACTGGAGTTGGTGGGCGAAGCCGCAGTCAGACCTGATGTCTGCCCCCAGCCCACTGCTGGGGCCACAGTCAGACTGGTGCGTGCCTTCTCTACCCCTCTCCTAGGGGCGGGATTCACTGTGGGGTGGGGTGGCCTGTCTGGGCTACTTGCACACTGCCAGGCTTGTGATGCTGGGGATCTGGCGTCTTAGCTGGAGTGGGTAGGCAAGGTGCACAGCGGCAGGAGGGGCAGGCTTAGCTTGCTTCTCCTTAGGTGATCCACTTCAGGAGGGGCCCTGTGGCAGCA
>NW_024419312.1:0-9356 GCF_014898765.1 Herpailurus yagouaroundi
TTTTTGAATCCCTGAGGTAGCCGTGTCCAGGTGAGTTGCCCACTGTAGCCCTCCTCCGGATCATGCCACTCGAAGGCGAACAAGGGTTGGCTCTGGGGTGCCAACGGCAGACTGAAGAAGGCGTCCTTTAAATCTAGTACAGTATACCAGACCCTGGAGGGCGCCAAGGAGCTCAAGAGAGTATATGGGTTGGGAACAGTTGGGTGTATGTCCACGACCCTCTTATTTACTTCCCGGAGGTCTTGTACCGGTCGGTAGTCATTTGTGTGAGGCTTTTTGACCGGCAGTAAGGGGGTGTTCCAGGCAGACTGGCAAGGAACTAGTACCCCTAGGCTTCGTAGTCTCCAGATGTGTGGCTGGATCCCCTTCCGGGCCTCCTGAGACATGGGGTATTGTTTGATCCTTATCGGACTCTCTCCTGGCTTGAGCTCTACCAGGACTGGGGTCCTGTGAGCGGCTAGTCCCATCCCCCCGTCTCTGCCCAAACCGAGGGGAATTCTCGTAGCCATCTGTCTATATTATTCTCTCTCGGGAGCGCCTCCTGGTGGAGGAGGTATTCATCCTCCAGTTTCATGGTCAGGACCTGGATGGGGTGGCCCTTGCCATCGGTGACCTGAGGCCCCCCTTGTCTGAAAGTTATCTGAGCTCCAAACTTGGTCAGTAAGTCCCGTCCTAACAGCGGGTAGGGGCATTCTGGTATTACCATAAAGGAGTGGGATACCCGGCCCATTCCCAAATCTACTGTTCTTCGGGTAGTCCATGAATACTGGCTCATACCAGTTGCCCCTTGTACCCAAGACTTCTTGCTAGCTAGTTTTCCTTGTGGGGTGCGGAGGACCGAATGTTGTGCTCCGGTGTCGACAAGGAAGTCAATAGGGGTCCCCTCCACTTTAAGAGTTACCCTGGGTTCGGGGAGAGGGTCCGAACCCCAACTCCCCTAATCACTTAGTTCATCCAGCTCTAGGACTTTTACTCGATCAGTCTTGCTTCCCTTCCCGCCAGCTCTTTTTGGACAATCTCGGGCCCAATGCCCTATCTCCTTGCAGTATGCACACTGATCCTTCTGCAGCCTCTGCTTCCCCCCCTTGGTGCTTTTACCTTTTCTTGTGTCGTCTGCCAGCTGCCGGAGACGGCGGTCTCATTCCTCGGGGAAGTCAGTAGTGGTAGCTAGTAGTATTCTGGCCAGGTCTCGAGTCTGCTTACTGCTGGCAGCTGCCATGGCGCGAGCCTGCTTGTCCTCAGGAGGCTCCCGGTTATTATATACCTTTTCGGCTACCACCAGTAAGTCCTGCAGACTTTTTTTCTCCTAGTCTATCTATTTTCTGTAATTTTCTCCTAATGTGTATGGCCGATTGGTTTACAAAGGCCATGATAACAGCTGCCTTGCTTTCTGGAGCCTCTGGATCCATGGGGGTATAGGTACGGAATGCCTCCATGATCCGCTCTAAAAAGGCAGCCGGAGATTCCTCTTTTCCCTGTTGTACATTTCCTACCTTGGCCAAATTGGTTGGCTTTCTAGCAGCCATTTGGAGACCCCCCCATTAGAGTCTGGCGGTAGACCCGGAGCCTCTCCTTACCTTCTGCCGTGTTGAAATCCCACTGGGGCTGAGTTAAGGGGAAGGAGGCATCTATCTGAGCCTGGTTGGTGGTGGGATTTCCGTCTGCACCTGGAACTAGTTTTCGGGCCCCACTGAGGATTCTTTCTCTTTCTTCAGTCGTGAACAGGACCTGCAAAAGCTGCTGGCAATCGTCCCACGTGGGCTGATGGGTAAAAAGAACAGAGTCTAATAAATCAATAAGCCCTGCCGGTTTCTCGGAAAACTTAGGATTCTGAGCTTTCCAATTGTAGAGGTCACTAGTGGCCAAAGGCCAATAGTGATGGGGCTGATTCCCCTCCGCGTCTGGGGGTCCGGTGGCTCGCAGGGGCAGAATAGTGGAGTTGGCGGGCGGAGGCGGATTGCTCCCTCTGAGCCCTTTGTCTGGTAAAGGGCGGGCTTCCCCCTGGAGCGTTTCTGCCTCCCGCTCTCAGAACAGCATCTGCCTCCCCCGGAGGGGGAGGATGGTGTTCTTCCGGCATCCTAGAGGGGTTATACGGGGGAGGAAAAATTAATTCTTCTTCAGTACCCCCCTGTAGGACAGGGTAGAGGGGTGCTGAAGGCTGGGTAAGATTTTTCCTCTTCTCTGTCTCCTGCAAAGCAAGAATGGGTTTTGGCTCCAGAGGGAGCAGGGTTAGGAAGGGCTTAAGCCAAGAGGGTGGGTCTTCTACAAGGTCCTGCCAAGTGATAATGTAAGGGAGCTGATCAAGATGGCCCGCCTTAAGCTGAGAGATGATACTCCTGACTCGGTGGATGGTAGGGAGGTCGAAGGTCCCCTCTGGTGGCCATCCGACATTGAAAGTTGGCCACTCGCTAGAACAAAAAAACTGCAACCGACCCTTTCGGACTTCCACACTGAGGTTGTTAGCTCTTCCCCTCACATCCTTAAAGTGATCAATCATAATACTTAGAGGAGTAGTCTGAGTCTGTCCCATAACGTCCGTCCAGTAAGTCCACAGAACAAAACAGAGAAACACAAAAACAGACAAACAGAGGGCCCCTGGAAAGTCTTCCAACTCCATGGAAGCAAAACTGCAAGCTAGCTTAGACCTTTGAGGGGATTCCATGTCCCTCCAAAACCGATGAGGGGATTCCACGTCCCTCCAAAGACGACGGCCTCACGCCGACCAGCGGGAGCGACCCGCCTCGTCTCAGACCTTTGAGGGGATTCCACGTCCCTCCAGAAGGGAGAATCGGAACGTCTTCCGAAACTCCCGGCCCATGGTCCTCCAGTGCGTCCACTAGACAGCATCGGGCACTACCAGAATTCCAGAAATGAGCTCACACAGAAAAGACAGAACAAACAGACACTAACCGTGGCCAGTCAGGCTCTCCGGGTCGGGGGTCCCTCAGGGTCTTGGGGATCCCGGGCCGAGCCCCCAAATGTTATGCCCAGAATTCGTGATCCCCAAAGACCACTAGGGAGCCGAGTCCGATGCAAAAGCAAAGAGCCTTTATTCGAGTAGCTCGAGCTCAGTCCCCTGCTTGCACCGACGCAGCGGTGAGATACCAGGGAAAGAGAGCGAGTTTCAAAAGGACAAAGGTTTTACTGGGGCCTGGGGGCAGTTGGTGAGGTAGTGGCTATGGCCTCAGCCGATTGGCTGGGGAAGGGTCCTGGGGAAGGGTCCGAGTCCTGTTAGGCAGGTGAGGGGGGGGTTACTCAAGGGGAGGAGGTGTGGTCAAGGTGAAGGACACAGAACAAGATGGAGTCGGCTGGCGTAGGCCCGCCCTTTCACTCCCAAGAAACGGTTTTTATAATAACATCCTTTAGCCCACCCATGAAATCTACATCAGGCTCCTTAGGACTCTGTTTAACTTGAATAAAAGAGGTTGTAGCCTGTCCCGGGGTAGCCATTTTCTCCCAGGCACCAAGCAGCACAACTAACTTGTATCACGGCTTGATCATCATACTGAAGCTGAACCTGTATGCCAAACCATTGTCCGGTCCGTTGAGTTGTTCTTGGGTAATGGGCATAGGAGCATTGGCGGTGGCATCACGCCAGGCCTGTATCTGTGCTTCTTCATCCCACCAAATTCTAAACTGCAAAAATTCAGAAGCACTTAGAACAGTGCGACCTAGGACCCCCCCAGTCCCACGGAATGAGTCACTCTGAATTCGCTAAAGCAGACACCAATCCCAACGTATAAGGGTAATTAACACCATATTGTGTGCAAGGTCGTTTCAAATCCTTAATGACCTTAAAACTTAAAGGTAATGATGATCAAATCTTTGCCCTCCCTGAGGATATTGCTGATGAGGAGGAATTTGGGTAATGTTGACAGGATAAACTGCAGCTATACTAGCCATTAATTCAGTGTCCCCCGCAGGCTTAGCTTGTTGAAGCATCTGCATCATGGGGGAAACAGGAACTGCCATGCTCCCAGCAGATGTATCAAGAAATAGGTTTTTTGAATAAGCAGAACATTTAGTTTCTTCAACAGGATCGACCGGCTCAGGACCGTGGGGCAGTGCGGGAGGCAGGTGTCCGGAGGCTTGAGATGTAACTATCTCTGGGCCATTAACCCGGGATGCCCGTAGGTTTCTGTCCCTCTGGTGGTGGGCCGAGGGGCTGGGCTCCCAGTCCTCATTATCCACAAGCACATGATCACTTTCAGCCAGTGAGGGGTTGCAAGAACTAATGCTCCCTTCTTCCCAGGATTCTGACTGCAAGGGCTGCAAAGCCAGGGAAATTAAATTACATGAAGACGATAAGGAGAGAGGGGTTACTTCTCCTTGTTGATGAGCTCTGCCCACAGCACCTAAAACTAATTCCATAGTTTCTGATTCAAAAAATTTTTGCCAGAGGGCGTAACCAGTAACAATGTTTCTTTACCAAATAAAACAAATCCTCAAACGCTAACAGCTCACTTCTACTCCTGAGCTCTTTAATAAAGTCTGCAAGAGCTGAACACATGAGTCCTAACTACATGAGGTAGAATCCCCCATACTTACCCTGCAGAAATCCTGAAGGGTGAGCTTCTCGGCTCCAAAGTTCCCTTCGGTTCCTGTGGCACTTCTTCAGCAGTGTGGCAAACGTCCACCTTCAGGTCCCCGTTCTGGTGCCAGCTGTAGAGAGACAGGGCCTGAAGGTGCCGTGAGTCAGCAGGGGGCTGACTCTCCAGGAGCCGAAGCACCGGTCTCCTGGCTCAAGCCTCTTTTATTTTTGCAAATTGTTTGATAACAGCGAGCACATACAACATAGTATCTGGCATCTTGACAGGCCATGCACCTGCAGGGTATTCCATACTGGGTCATGAGTACATCTGGCACCAGACAAAACATTCCTATCCCAGGCCTGATGCCGGTATTATATCCTTCTGGAGAGAGCAAGCAGTCCCGGCATACTTCTGTCCTGGGAATGGAACTGTTTTCAGTTTCTTGCTGTTCTGTCCCTTTCCTTCCAGACATTCTTATGGTGCCTCCTGCTTCTTGTTCTCCAACAGAATAAAAAATGGGTATAAAACTTAGTGTCTTCAAGTTGGCAAAGGTGAAAGTAGGTGATGAGAGTGTCCAACAGAGGGTCAGGAAAATACACCATCATAAAGGATAATGGGAGTGAACACTGGTATAAAAATTTTCAAGGGTTCTGCAAAATGTCTCCACAATTGAAGTGTGCTGATACTGTGACATAGACATTCTCTTTTAGGAGCTTATCCTTTTTAAAAAATAATTTATTTATTTATTTTGAGAAAAATGAGAAAGAGTGCACGCAGGAGCAGGGAGAGGGGCAGAGAGAGAGAGGAGACAGAATCCCAAGCAGTCGGACGCCAGGCTGGGTCTCAGGAACCCGGAGATCATGAGCTGAGCTGAAATCAAGAGGCTCATGCTTACAGGACTAAGCCATACAGGTAGGAGTGTATCCTAAGGAGATAATGACATATGTTCTCAAGTGTATATTTTCAGAGGGACGCCTGGGTGACTCGGTCAAGTGCCGGACTTCGGCTCAGGTCATGATCTCAAGATTTGTGAGTGTGAGCCCCGTTCAGGCTCTGTGCTGGCGTATGGAAGGAACAGGTCTTAGGAATAAAAGGCACAGCACAGGGAATATCATGAGTGACAGGTGGCAGCTACACTCTGGTGAGCACAGCATGGTGTAGACAGAGGGTGAAGGGCCCCTGGGTGGCAGTGGGTTCTCCGCTCATAGTCCCAGGGTCATGGGATCCAGCCCTGCAGGAATCAGCCTGCTTGAGATTCTCTTATTCTCTCTCTCTCTCTCTCCCTCTCTGCCTCTCTTACCTGCTCTGGCTGTGTCTCTGTCAAAAAAAAGAAAATGTATACAGAATTTGAGTCACTGTGTTGTACCCCTGAAACTAACGTAATCATGTCTTTCAGCTATATTCAAAGTTAAAATATTTTTTTAAAGAAATTAATTAGGAAGTATAACTGTAGGGGTGCCTTGGTAGGTAAGTTGGTTGGGCATCCAACTCTTGATTTCATCTCAGGTCATGTATGATCTCCTGGTTCCTGGGTGTGAGACCTGCATCAGGCTCTGTGAAATGGTGCGTCCTCTCCCATGGCTGCAACTGCAGAGAAAACGTGCAGTTACAATAAGGCATGGGAAGGCTAAGTGAGACTGGCAGAAGCACAAACCCCTATACATGCAGGTGTTCGTGTGGGGTGTGGGGTCAGAGGAGACACTGGGGTGCAAAAACAACTAATTGGATGAGAGAGGAAAGGGACCGGACATAGAAATGAACAAAACATCCCAACATGGGATCAAGGTCGGGGTGCATAAACTTGTCAGGCATCCATTAGGCATCAGGCACCATTCTCTGGACTACATGGTTCAAGACAAAGTCTCTAAGGAACAAGGAGACTCTGGAGAGTTGGAGGAACCAATTTCATGGGATCAATATTCACTGGAGGAGAAAATGTCCATCTCATCAGGCCGCTCACTGCTACTGCCCTCAGTGTGACCCTGCACCTCACTGAGGATCTTTTCACTTGTCACAAATGTGATGGCCAAGCCCTTGGGGGAACTGGCCTGCTCAGGCCTCCTGGAAGGAGAAAGAGGGTAGCACTGGAAGACCCCAAAGTAGGAAGACACCCAAAAGGAGGGACGAGAGTGTAATGTACGAAGACATAGGAAATCAGGGGCTGGGAGGTGCACTGGGATGTCCGTGTGGGTGTGCAGCTTACCCGATGCAGGTAGGTGTGGGAATCGCCAGGCTGGTGGTAGTCGATGGCAGAGTTCACCTGCTTAATGTCCATGCCTTGGCCACATAGGTTGCTGGCCACAACAATTCGATATTGAAGACCTTTAAACTACTGTGACCAAGAAAGCCTTTGTCATAAAGACAATCATAAAAATGTTCACAGTCCTTTATCTCAGGGATTTCATTTCTTCCCAAGGACACAAGACATCTTTCCATCTCTCCCTCACCTCTCCTCCTGAAGGGTCTCACAGTGTATGGCAATGGCTGGCAAGTTCTGCTCCACCAGTACCTGGGCCAGGGCATATCAACGCTGCACAGACTTCACAAAGATCTTGCCTGTATGTGGAGAGTAGGGGGATGTGGGCCCATGGGTGTGTGTATGGGGGGAGAATGACAATGTGCCAGAGTGGGAGATTTCTGGAAGTACACCCTCCACATGAAACCATTAAGTCCCTCTTATTCCCCACTACATGATTCCTTTTTTCCTCTAAGTATAATTACTCTTCCTTTCTCTCCTTTGCTTTGGATTTTCCTGAGCAAATCGGCCTCTGAGGAGATACAGAGAACAGTAACCAAATCTGGCAGACATGTTAGGAGACAGGAAGGAGGTACTCCATGACAAAGGGATAAGTATTGGAACTAGGGTCTGGAACGACCATGAACAATATTCCTGCTTATGAAATATTAAACCTAAGACCTACCTTAATTCTGGGAGTAGTTTTAGTGTGAAAAAGTTGCACAATCCGTAAGCTGAGAGAAAGCTTCTCCTCAGGGTGTGATACAAGAACAAATAAACATATTTAAGAACCCTAACAGGGCCAATGTATATGGGAATATTTAAGGATTTAAAAGTCCGTCCAGATTTTTTTTTTAAGTTTATTTATTTTAAGACAGAGAGAGACAAAGTGACTACGAGTAGCAGGGAGGGGCAGAGACAGAGACAGAGACAGAGAGATCATGAGAGAGAATCTCAAGCAGGCTCCACGCTGTCAGCACAGAGCATGACACAGGGCTCCATCTCACAAACCATGAGATCAGGAGTCGGACCCTTAACTGAGTGAGCCACCCAGGCTCCCAAAACACTGAGTCTTTATTATTGATGGGTTGTAGCTATTTTAAAATATGCAACTGAAGACAGAAGAAACAGCAGCCCCCACATCGGGAACTGGTCTGACACTGACAGCTGGGCCTCAGTGTGGTCAGAAGCTGACTGATGCCACCACTGGGCCATATTATTCCTGTGGGACATGAGCCAGTCATCTCACGGAACATAAACAGCACACAAGGACACTCGGAAACCATGACATTACTTTATCTAATTAGAGACAAAAACAAGGCGCTGTACGACCCACAAAACACCAAACATCTCCCTGTGCTGGTTACTGAGCAATCACTGCTTTTTACCATTTCTTTGTTTATATCAAGTTTTTATTTAAATTCCAGTTAGTTAACATACAGTTTAATAGTAGTTTCAAGAGTAGAATTGAATGATTCATCGCTTACATACAACACCCAGTGCTCATCACAAGTGCCCTCCTTAGAACCCATCACCCATGAGCCCGTCCCATTTAACCTGTGACCCACCCAGAAGCTTGACAGCTTCTCAACACTGACCACCTTGTCTGTTGGGATTTGTGGTAATATTAAAACAAATGACTTTCTTTAAATTTTTTTTTAACGTTTATTCATTTTTGAGAGAAAGAGAGAGACAGAGTGCAAGCAGGGGTAGGGCAGAGAGACAGGGAGACACAGAATCCTAAGCAGGCTCCAGGCTCCGAGCTGTTAACACGGAGTCCCACGCGGGGCTTGAACTCATGGACCGTGAGATCTTGACCTGAGCCCAAGCCAGATGCTTAACCAACTGAGCCAACCAGGTGCCCCAAAACAAATGACTTTTGATAATTCAATTCCACTCTAATCAATGCTGGAACATCTATATTACTTAGTGAAACAACACACAACATGTTACTTAAAAACAATTATGCATTAGGACAAGATCCGTTCCATGTGCAGATGGGCCTATGGAGTTAATGTAACAGAGAAAGACACACTCAATGATACTGTTTCAGGTCCCAGTTTGCAAATAACCTCAGAGAAACTACACATTGTGTAGATTTAATATAGTATCAAAAATGAATATCCATAATTATCGAAAAGGTTGTAACACATACTATTCTCCTATATTTGGTCAAGGACATAAATTTTTTCATATACTTTGAACAAAACAACACAAGAGATGCAGAAGCAAATCTGAACATCCAGTGGTCTTCTAACGAGACAGAAGAAAGAGACTTGCAATGAAAGAAAACCACCCTTCTCACTGCCCCTTTTATTTGGAACATTGTCACTTTCCATACAAACAATATTTCTGTTTTCATATGATTGTAAATGAATTAATAAATTCTTGAACCGGTTTTATTCCTACTGTGGTAAATAAGGATCGATAGAATCCACAGGCACACAATTATCCCTGGGATCCTCACTAATTTCTAAGACTGTAGAGATATCCTGAGAACAAAAGGTCCAGGGCTGAGGGACACAGCGGGACAAAGAGCGCTCTGTGCAGTAGGTGAGGCGTCCAGGCCAAGTCCCAGGTCCCCAGGC
>NW_024419313.1:0-2715 GCF_014898765.1 Herpailurus yagouaroundi
AAGAGTCTCTTATGCTTTGGCTCTCTCCCACTCTAACCTCTTTTTTTCTTTTTCCTTTCCCTCCCCCATGGGTTTCTGTTAAGTTTCTCAGGATCCACATAAGAGTGAAACCATATGGTATCTGTCTTTCTCTGTATGGCTTATTTCACTTAGCATCACACTCTCCAGTTCCATCCACGTTGCTACAAAGGGCCATATTTCATTATTTCTCGTTGCCACATAGTACTCCATTGTGTATATAAACCACAATTTCTTTATCCATTCATCAGTTGATGGACATTTAGGCTCTTTCCATAATTTGGCTATTGTTGAGAGTGCTGCTATAAACATTGGGGTACAAGTGCCCCTTATGCATCAGTACTCCTGTATCCCTTGGGTAAATTCCTAGCAGTGCTATTGCTGGGTCATAGGGTAGAAATATTTTTAATTTTTTGAGGAACCTCCTCTTTATTGTTTCTGAAGGCAGATCCATATTTCCCCCCGGAAGAACACAGTTTAGTTTAACCTCTATATTATCTTCCACCCTTTTAGTCAAAATCAAGAATCCCTTCAAGGACCCCTGAGACAGGCTCTTTGACATATTCAAAATGAAAGTTAACAATAATACTTCATATTTGTTGAATAAGATGCCCACAAAGTACCTTCAAGGTTTCATTCTGAAAGCACCCCTAGTTAATGCCCTTTCAAATTTTTTACCATCAATTTAGCATTAACAATGACCCTTTAGATAAAGTAGAAACTGATAACTTCTTTGATGCCCAAGATGCGAAAGGGACTCTGTATTAAAGGATATGTGAAGAACCAAAAGGATGTTCCTTTAAGAGATTAAGAGCCTTAGACTGATTCCATTTTACTTGCGGTGCATTTTGTTGTTGTTAATAATGTCCTAGTTGCACTGGGTAGACATATCCCTTAGTAATACAATAACTTTGAGAGGCTAATTGTTTCAACTTTTTCTATGTTTACTAAATTCACTCTTCAGTTCAACCTTATTAGAGATCATTAGAGAAACTTCATGAATCATGGCTTCCAAGCATTGTGCTTTATGATCACATCACTCTTTTTTTTTTTTTTTTTACTTTATGAGTAAAGAGTTCTTCAGCATTTTGGCTGATATGTTAGAGGAAAGGAAAATTGTTTAATTCAGTGTTGTGGGTAACATCTAGGTTGGCTTCATAATTACTCTAAATTTACTTTCAATGTTCAATCTTGCTGGGCTGTGGGCCATGGCACAAGTGTTCACTAAGAACTTCTTTTGGTCTGAATAAAGCTAAGACTCCCCTGGAGAAACCAATGAGTGGCTGGAAGGAGTGTACCTGTAGGAATTGTTGGCAAATACCAACTCCTAACCTCAAACTTTCAGTTCTTTATTTAGACAAAAATAAGCAAAGAGGAAGAGTACATAAAGTGATAATAAGATTATGATATCATAACACTATTAAATTTTGGAGTGCCTGGGTGGCTCAGCTGGTTAAGCATCCAACTTTGGCTCAGGTTATGATCTCGTGGTTTGTGGGTTGGAGCCCTGTATTGGGCTCTGTGCTGACAGTTCAGAGCCTGCAGCCTACTTCAGATTCTGTGTGTGTGTCTCTCTCTCTGCCCCTTCCCCACTCACTCTCTCTCTTTCTTTCAAAAATAAATAAACATTTAAAAAAAACCACTTAATGTCTTATTCATGACAGTCTAGGGTAAATTACTATCACAGAAAGTATATGGGTTCTGCAATTAGAGAATGTGATTTGAAGATACAAATGGAAGTGTGACTTTGGCAGTTTCTTAAATTCCCTAAGCAGCAGTTTTTTCTGTTTATCATGGAGTTAAAATTTCAAGGGCATCTTCAGAATGAATTTAATAATATATATGCAAGTGCTCTATAAACCATGTGGCACTTATTATGCTTTAAGAAGAACTGGTCTATTTATTTTCTTTTGGTTGAAATTGATTTCCAACTTTGGGCAGAATATTCATAGTTAACTGTAATTGACCAAAACCATTATTCCAATGAAATTCTAAGGACATTTATATTCTATCTCATATAGCCATTAGGACACACCTATGGAAGTTTTATCTTTATTCCCAATGAAGCATTAGGGTCAGTGTGTTTTTGTACCTTAGATATATTCGTATAGCTAACAAGTGCTTAATCAGAGAATACCTAAAATTAAAGTCTGTTCTCTTAAAGAAAGTACTACATAGTCTATATTCAATTAGAAACACAGGCATAGAGTGGTAATTTCTTGCTTTTTATTAAAGAAAAGGAATAAATTTATATAATAAAATATGCTAAGATCTCTTTAATTTATAAATATATCCAGTTGCAAAATACTGCTCCAATATACCCTATTGAATCTGCTTAAACTTTGAGCTGATAAGTAATGAATCAATGATAAGGTTTGAGAGACTACCATTCCCTCCCCTATGTCCTACTTACCTTGATTTCATACAGTCTCACTGATATGCAGAATGGCTGAAATATAAAAAATATTAGTGGTTTCCATTGTTGTAATCCAGGGAAATCAGTGTCCTGAACACAGTTCCTCTCACTGAACACATTTGCTCTCTACTATTAATGTTTTTGACTTAAATTTTCCATTTTATCTAGAGGGAATAGATTTCTTTGAGTACAGAGGGTGAGAAAGGAGCAAATATACGAAAGAGAAAAATTTCAGAAGGTGTTTTAAAACTGGTACAGTTTCTACTTGGATTTTATGTAGC
>NW_024419314.1:0-3951 GCF_014898765.1 Herpailurus yagouaroundi
AGAGAGAGAGAGAGAGAGAGAGAGATTTGAGAGAGAATTGTGTCTCACATCTTCTTTATACATTCATCTATTGATGGATACTTACATTGTTTACATATCTTGGCTAGTATAAGTAATGCTTCAGTGAATATGGGGAGTGCATATATCTTTCTGAATTAATGTTTTAATTTTCTTTCACCCGTTGTGGAATTGCTGGGTCATATGGTATTTATGTCTTTAATTTTTTGAAGAACCTCCATACTTTTGCCATAGTGGCTGCACCAACTTACATTGTCATCTACAGTGCTTTAGAATTCCCTTTCTCTATATCATCACCAACACTTACTTCTTGTCTTTTTGATAATTGGTTTTCTAATAGGTATGAGCTGATACCATATTGTGATTTTGACTCCCATTTCCCTGATGATCAGTGATGTTGAAAATTTTGTCATGTGTCTGTTGAACACCTACCTATCTTCTTTGGAAAAATGTCTATTCAGGTCCTCTGCCTATTTTTTAATCAGGTTGTTAGTTTTTTTGGCTATTGAGTTGTGTGAGTTCTTTATGTATTATTACCCGCTTGTCAGATACATGATTTACGAACATTTTCTCCTATTCGGTAGCTTGCCTTCATTTTGTTAATGATTTCCTTTACTGTACAGAAGCTCTAGTTTGATGTAGTTGCACTCATTTATTTTTGTTTTTGTTGCTTTTGCGTTTGGAGTCAGATCCAAAAAGATCATTACCAAGACTCAGGTCAAGGAGCTTACTGCCTGTTTTCTTCTAGGAGTTTTATGATTTCAGGTTTTATGTTCAAATCTTAACAATTTTGAGTTATTTTTTTTTTTATGTATGGTGTAAGATAGTAGTCCAGTTTCATTATTTTTCATGTGCTATACAGATAACTAATTTCTTTTTATTGCTGCTGTCCTCCTTAGTATAGTGGTGAGTATCTTTGCCTGTCATTTCTTTTTATTACTGGGTAATATTCTATTGCATGGAATATTGCAGTTTATCTGTTCACCTGTTGAAGGGCATCTTGGTTGCTTCCATTTCTTGGCATTGGTGACTAAACCTACTATTAACATTTGTATGCTGGTTTGAAATTTTTTTTGAGTGGTAAAAATGGACAACATAAAATTTAGCATTTTAACCATTTCTAAGTGTACATTTAGTCATGTTCAGTATATTCATATTGTTGAACAATCATCTCTACAGATTTATCATCTTGAAAAACTAAACTATATACTCATTAAACAAAAATTTCTCGTTTCCCACTACCCCTAGCAACTACCATTCTACTTTGTTTTTATGAATTTGGCTACTCTATAGATATTCATATAAGTAGAATCATATAGTGTTTTCTTTTGTGTGACTGGATTACTTAATTTAACATAATGTCCTTGGGGTTCATCCATGTTGTAGCATGTGTCAGAATTTTCCTTCCTTTTCAAAGCTGAATAATATTCCATTGTGTGTATACACATTTTCTTTATTCACTCATCTGTTGGTGATTACTTGAGTTGCTTCTGCCTCTTGGCTATTGTCAATAGTGCTGCTATGAACATGGATGTGCAAATATTTCCTTGATATTTTTCTTTCAGTTGTTTTGGGTATATATCCATAATGTAGAATTACTGGTTCATATGATAATTCTATTTTTAAGTTTTTAAGGAACCACCATAATGTTTTCCATAGGAGCTGCACTATTTTACATTCCCGTCAATAGTGTACAAGGATTCTGATCTCTCCACATCCTATAACCAACACTGGTTATTTTCTGTTTTTGATAGTAGACATCCTAATGGGTATGAGGTGATTTTCCTTGTGGTTTTGATTTTTCCTTAATGATTTTTCCTTAATGATTAGTAATGTTGAACATCCTATCATATGCTTATTGGCCATTCTTATATCATCTTTGGAAAAGTGTCTATTGAAGTCATTTGCCCATTCATTTTTGTTTTATTTTTAAAATTAAAAAAAAAATAATTGTAGGACTTTATATGTAAGATCATATCATTTGCAAAAAGAGACCATTTTACTTCTTAGCTTCCGATTTTGAAGCTTTGTACTTCTTTTTTGCCTTGATTGCTCTGGCTGGGACTTTGAGTACTATGTATTTAATAGGAATAGGGGCAGTGAGCACATTTGTCTTATTCCTGATCTTAGAAGAAAAGCTTTCAACCTTTCACCATTGAATATGCTATTAGCTGTGGGCTTGTTACGTATAGCTTTTATCATGTTGAGGTAAATTTCTTCTATAGTCAATTTTTTGAGAGTTGTTTTTTATCATGGCAGAATGTTGAATTTTGTTAAATGCTTTTTCTGCATCTAATGAGATCATGATTTTTATATTTCATTCTCTGAATATGGTGTACCATATTACTCACTTGCATATGTGGACCCTTCCTTGTATGCCAGGGATAAATCTCACCTGATAGTGTTTGATCCTTTTAGTATGATATTGGCTAACTTTACAGTTTACTAAAATCTTTTTTGGGAATTTTTCTATCTATATTCATCAGGGAGATTGGCCTTAGGTGTGTGTGTGTGTGTGTGTGTGTGTGTGTGTGTGTGTGTGTGTTCTTTTGTGGCATCCTTATCTGACTTTGGTATTAGAGTAATGCTGGGCTTGTAAAAGGAGTTTGGGAATATTCTCTTTCAGTTTTTTTTGAAGAGTTTAGCATGAATGGCATTAATTCTTCAAATGTTTGGTAGAATTCACCCTGAGAAGCCATCAGGTTCTGGGCTTTTCCTTTGTTGGGGGGTTTTGATTACTGATCCCATGTCCTTGTTACTGTTCTGTTAAGATTTTGTATTTCTTCATGATTTTTTGGTAGGTTGGATGTTTCTAGAAATTTATAATTTTTTTGTATAGTATCTAAATTGTTGATGCATAGTTCATAGTAGTCTGTTTTGATCCTTTGTATTTTATCAGTTGCAATGTATTTTCTTTCATTCCTGATTTTATTAATTTGCCTTTTCTCTCTCTCTCTCAGCATTTATAACATTTGTCAATTTTATCTTTCAAAAAACCCAGCTCTTAATTTCATTGATCTTTTCCAGCCATTTCTAGTCTGATATTTCTTATTTCCTTTTATTCTGTTAATTTTAGTCTTAGAGGAACACACTATTTTTAGTCATTTGAGATAACAAATTAGGTTGTTTATGTGAGCTTTTTATTTTTCTTAATGTAGGCATTTATTACTACAAAGCTCCTTTTTTGAACTGCATTTTCTGCTCCCATAAGTTTTGATATATTGTGTTTCCATTTTCATTTGTTTGGAAATATATTTTGATTTCCCCTTTTGATTTCTTCATTGACCCATTTATTCTTTCCCATTTAATTTGTTCTTCAAAGTGTATTACTTAATTTTCACATATTTGTGAATTTTCCATTTTTCCTCCTGTTAGTGATTTCTAGTTTCCTACAATTGTGGTTGGAAAAGATACTTGGTATGTTTTCATTCTTTTTAAATTTAAGATTGTTTTGTTTCCTAACATATGAAATGTCCTGAGGAATGTTCCATCCAGTTGAGAAAAATGTGTATTCTTGTATTGGGTGGAGTGTTCTGTATGTGTCTATTAGGTCCATTTGGTCTAAAGTATGGTTCCAGTCCAATTTTTCTATGTTAGTCTTTTTGTCTGGATAAGCTGTCCAGTATTGAAAATGGGATATTGACATCCCCTGCTATTATTGTATTCTTAAGTGTTTTCCCTTTCAGATTTGTCAGTATTTGCTTAAATGTATTTAGCTGTTCCAGAGTTAGTTGCATGTTTATTGACAATTGTTACGTCCTCTTGATGAATTTATCCTCTTACTATTATAAAATAATCATTTTCTCCTTTCCATTTTGGACTTAGAAGTCTATTTTGTCTGATGAGTATAGCTCCTCCTCTTTTTTCCATTTGCATGGAAGATCTTTTTCCATTTCTTTTTTTTTTTTTTTTTTTTTTTTTTTTTTTTTTTTT
>NW_024419315.1:0-9178 GCF_014898765.1 Herpailurus yagouaroundi
TTACAGAAATGGATAGATCATCTAGACACACGGTCAATAAAGAACAAGGGCCCTGAATGAGACATTGGATCAGATGGACTTGACAGATCTATTTAGAACTCTGCATCCCAAAGCAACAGAATATACTTTCTTCTCGAGTGCACATGGAACATTCTCCAAGATAGATCATATACTGGGTCACAAAACAGCCCTTCAAAAGTTTACAAGAATTGAAATCATACCATGCATGCTTTCAGACCACAATGCTATGAAGCTTGAAATCAACCACAGAAAAAAGTCTGGAAAACCTCCCAAAGCATGGAGGTTAAAGAACACCCTAGTAACGAATGAGTGGGTCAACCAGGCAATTCGAGAAGAAATTCAAAAATATATGGAAACAAACGAAAATGAAAATACAACAATCCAAACGCTTTGGGACGCAGCGAAGGCAGTCCTGAGAGGAAAATACATTGCAATCCAGGCCTATCTCAAGAAACAAGAAAAATCCCAAATACAAAATCTAACAGCACACCTAAAGGAAATAGAAGCAGAACAGCAAAGGCAGCCTAAACCCAGCAGAAGAAGAGAAATAATAAAGATCAGAGCAGAAATAAACAATATAGAATCTAAAAAAACTGTAGAGCAGATCAACGAAACCAAGAGTTGGTTTTTTGAAAAAATAAACAAAATTGACAAACCTCTAGCCAGGCTTCTCAAAAAGAAAAGGGAGATGACCCAAATAGATAAAATCATGAATGAAAATGGAATGATTACAACCAATCCCTCAGAGATACAAACAATTATCAGGGAATACTATGAAAAATTATATGGCAACAAATTGGACAACCTGGAAGAAATGGACAAATTCCTGAACACCCACACTCTTCCAAAACTCAATCAGGAGGAAATAGAAAGCTTGAACAGACCCATCACCAGCGAAGAAATTGAATCGGTTATCAAAAATCTCCCAACAAATAAGAGTCCAGGACCAGATGGCTTCCCAGGGGAGTTCTACCAGACGTTTAAAGCAGAGATAATACCTATCCTTCTCAAGCTATTCCAAGAAATAGAAAGGGAAGGAAAACTTCCAGACTCATTCTATGAAGCCAGTATTACTTTGATTCCTAAACCAGACAGAGACCCAGTGAAAAAAGAGAACTACAGGTCAATATCCCTGATGAATATGGATGCAAAAATTCTCAATAAGATACTAGCAAATCGAATTCAACGGCATATAAAAAGAATTATTCACCATGATCAAGTGGGATTCATTCCTGGGATGCAGGGCTGGTTCAACATTCGCAAATCAATCAACGTGATATATCACATTAACAAAAAAAAAGAGAAAAACCATATGATCCTGTCAATCGATGCAGAAAAGGCCTTTGACAAAATCCAGCACCCTTTCTTAATAAAAACCCTTGAGAAAGTCGGGATAGAAGGAACATACTTAAAGATCATAAAAGCCATTTATGAAAAGCCCACAGCTAACATCATCCTCAACGGGGAAAAACTGAGAGCTTTTTCCCTGAGATCAGGAACACGACAGGGATGCCCACTCTCACCGCTGTTGTTTAACATAGTGCTGGAAGTTCTAGCATCAGCAATCAGACAACAAAAGGAAATCAAAGGCATCAAAATTGGCAAAGATGAAGTCAAGCTTTCGCTTTTTGCAGATGACATGATATTATACATGGAAAATCCGACAGACTCCACCAAAAGTCTGCTAGAACTGATACATGAATTCAGCAAAGTTGCAGGATACAAAATCAATGTACAGAAATCAGTTGCATTCTTATACACTAACAATGAAGCAACAGAAAGACAAATAAAGAAACTGATCCCATTCACAATTGCACCAAGAAGCATAAAATACCTAGGAATAAATCTAACCAAAGATGTAAAGGATCTGTATGCTGAAAACTATAGAAAGCTTATGAAGGTAATTGAAGAAGATTTAAAGAAATGGAAAGACATTCCCTGCTCATGGATTGGAAGAATAAATATTGTCAAAATGTCAATACTACCCAAAGCTATCTACACATTCAATGCAATCCCAATCAAAATTGCACCAGCATTCTTCTCGAAACTAGAACAAGCAATCCTAAAATTCATATGGAACCACAAAAGGCCCCGAATAGCCAAAGTAATTTTGAAGAAGAAGACCAAAGCAGGAGGCATCACAATCCCAGACTTTAGCCTCTACTACAAAGCTGTCATCATCAAGACAGCATGGTATTGGCACAAAAACAGACACATAGACCAATGGAATAGAATAGAAACCCCAGAACTAGACCCACAAACGTATGGCCAACTCATCTTTGACAAAGCAGGAAAGAACATCCAATGGAAAAAAGACAGTCTCTTTAACAAATGGTGCTGGGAGAACTGGACAGCAACATGCAGAAGGTTGAAACTAGACCACTTTCTCACACCATTCACAAAAATAAACTCAAAATGGATCAAGGACCTGAATGTGAGACAGGAAACCATCAAAACCTTAGAGGAGAAAGCAGGAAAAGACCTCTCTGACCTCAGCCATAGCAATCTCTTACTCGACACATCCCCAAAGGCAAGGGAATTAAAAGCAAAAGTGAATTACTGGGACCTTATGAAGATAAAAAGCTTCTGCACAGCAAAGGAAACAACCAACAAAACGAAAAGGCAACCAACGGAATGGGAAAAGATATTTGCAAATGACATATCGGACAAAGGGCTAGTATCCAAAATCTATAAAGAGCTCACCAAACTCCACACCCGAAAAGCAAATAACCCAGTGAAGAAATGGGCAGAAAACATGAATAGACACTTCTCTAAAGAAGACATCCGGATGGCCAACAGGCACATGAAAAGATGTTCAGCGTCGCTCCTCATCAGGGAAATACAAATCAAAACCACACTCAGATATCACCTCACGCCAGTCAGAGTGGCCAAAATGAACAAATCAGGAGACTCTAGATGCTGGAGAGGATGTGGAGAAACGGGAACCCTCTTGCACTGTTGGTGGGAATGCAAATTGGTGCAGCCGCTCTGGAAATCAGTGTGGAGGTTCCTCAGAAAATTAAAAATAGACCTACCCTATGACCCAGCAGTAGCACTGCTAGGAATTTATCCAAGGGACACAGGAGTACTGATGCATAGGGGCACTTGTACCCCAATGTTCATAGCAGCACTCTCAACAATAGCCAAATTATGGAAAGAGCCTACATGTCCATCAACTGATGAATGGATAAAGAAATTGTGGTTTATATACACTATGGAATACTACGTGGCAATGAGAAAAAATGAAATATGGCCTTTTGTAGCAACGTGGATGGAACTGGAGAGTGTGATGCTAAGTGAAATAAGCCATACAGAGAAAGACAGATACCATATGGTTTCACTCTTATGTGGATCCTGAGAAACTTAACAGGAACCCATGGGGGAGGGGAAGGGAAAAAAAAAAAAAAAAGAGGTTAGAGTGGGAGAGAGCCAAAGCATAAGAGACTGTTGAGAACTGAGAGCAAACTGAGGGTTGATGGGGGGTGGGAGGGAGGAGAGGGTGGGTGATGGGTATTGAGGAGGGCACCTTTTGGGATGAGCACTGGGTGTTGTATGGAAACCAATTTGACAATAAATTTCATATATAAATTAAAAAAATAATAAAAAAAAACAAAAAATAAAAAAATAAAAAGGTATATGTCTTTCTATATCTGACTTTATTAAGTCACAAAATATATTATGTACAATGTATTTTACATAATTAAGTTATCAAAACACTGACCTCAACTGCCATGAACCTTGTCAAACCTTTGTTTAAGCCCCCAAATAGAATTCATTGTTTCCTTTTTTGTGAACCCCCTTTTCACTTTAAATAATTTCTACATTGGGGGGATATTTCAGGGGAATCAGTTGTCTCTCCCATTAGATTAAGCTACAAAGAACAGGACTAATTTCCTCTTCATTGTTATATTCTCTGTGCTTTGTATATGCTAGACACTTATTAAAAGAATAACACATAATAATTTTGTTGAAAGAAATATATAACTCCTAATTCTTAGTCATAACATTTTGGTTTACTATGGTAAATGCTTATGAAGTTTGTCTAAATTTACTAGATTGCTTTGTGGTATTTACTACCCCATTTAACATGGTTTTATTATATGAGTTATTATATGCATGACCTATACTTAAAAATCATCAAAAATGATTTCTTTTGAGAGGGAGGGGAAGATGGTGGCAGAGTAAGAGGACCCCAAGCTTGCTTCGCCCATGAATACAACTAGATAGCCACCAAATCACCCTCAGTACTCCAGAAATCCGTCTGACGACTGGCAGAACAAACTCCACAACTACAGGTAGAGAACAGGCCACATCAAAGAAGGTAGGAAGTGTGGCGGCGTGACTTAGGAGACAAGTAGATCATGGCTGTTATGGTGGGGAGGGAGCTGCAGTGGTGGAGAAGGGGCAAGAGACAGACTAGCTCACAGGGCAGCACATGAGGAAGATGATTCCCCATAGCAACTGGCTTGGAAAACAAGAGGGCCTGAATTTAATGAGTTCTTGCAACCAGCTGGGCTTAAAGCCTGGCATTTTCAAGGTCAGCATGCTTGGTTCTGGAAGACCTCTGAGGACATGGGCTGCTATTAGAGAAAAGGCAAGCAAATAGCCCATGGACATACCGTATGGAAACAACAATCTGAGGAGCACATGGGGCCCACAGTGGGGAGGTTACTCGTTCATCTTGGAACGTGTCCCAAAGAAGCAGTGTTCACAGAAAGTCCCCTCCAGGAACAAAGGAACTGGAAGGTGCCATTTCTCTCCCTGACCCCTCAGCATAAACAGAGTCACCTGCAGGAACTAGCACAATGCTGAAACTGGTCACCTAACTCACACCAAGGCCTGCCTCCCCCACTCCACACACACATTCAGGAAGAACGACATTTCCCAGTCACACTTGTTTCAGTCCCGGTGCAGTGGGCTCCCTCCCTCAGAAGATAAGCCCAAACCAGTGCCAGCACCACATATCCCAGCCCAGACGCTGTGGAAGGGCTTGGCAGTAACAGGTCTCATCTCACAAGCAGAGCAGGATACACGTAAGTAAAACTCACCACATTCAGGCCAGGGACCACACACTGCCCATGTCAGGTAAAAGGAGCCTCTGCAGATGAGCGGCCTGAAAAATAAAGTGGCCAGGACATAATAGGAGAGGACATGCAGCACACATTGGAGCCACTCCTGGAAGTGCGAGGCCTGGGGAACAGGGGCAACTATACTTCAAGGCACCACAGGAACTCTTCTTCATGTAGCCATTACCCTCAAGAACAGGAGACATAGCTGACTCTTCTATCACACAGAGACAGGAACAGAGACTTAGACAAAATCAGAAGACAGAGTTATTTGTCCCAAGTGAAAGAATAGGGCAAGGCTAAGCCCAGAGATCTAAGCAAAACAGATATAAGTAACATGCCTGTTGGACCATTTAAAGCAATGATCTTAAGGATACTCACTGGACTTGAGAAAAGACTGGAGGACACAGAGAAACCATTAACACAGAGATAAGGAATAACATAGCAGAGCAAAGGGATCAATAAATAACATGAGAAACACACTTAATGATATAAACAGCAGGCTGGAAAAAGAAGGAGAACAAATTAATGTTCTAGAAGGCAGAGTAATGGAAAGTAATCAAGTTGAACAAAAGACAGAAAAAGAATTATGCAGAACGAGGATAGATTTAGGGAACTCTGTGACTCCATCAGAAAAAAGAAAAAAAATAACATTTGTATTAAAGGAGTCCCAGAAGCAGAAGAGAAAAGGCAGCAGAGAATTTATTTGAAGAAATGATAACTGAAAATCTCCCTAATCTGGGGAAGGAAATAGATATCCAGATCCAAAAGCACAGAGAACCTCCAACAAAATCAATGAAAACAGATCCACACCAAGACATATTGTAATTGAAATGGCAAAATATAACGATAAAGAAAAAAATCTTCAAAGCAAAAAGACAAAGGAAGACAGTTACATACAAAGGAAACCCCATAAGCCTAACAGTGGATATTTCAGCAGAAACATTCTAAGCCAGAAAGGTGTGGCATGACATATTCAACATGCTGAATGGGAAGAACCTGCAGCCAAGAATACTATCATTTGGAGTGGAAGCAGAGATAGTTTTCCAGATAAAAGGTAAAGGAGTTCATGACTACTAAACCAGCCCTGCCAAAAATAGTAAAGGGGACTCTGAGTAGGAAGGAAAGACCAAAAATGACAGTATGAAGATAGTAAACACAAAAGAGGTAAACGTGAACTTTTCTGGGGGTGCCTGGGTGGCTCAGTGGGATAAGCATCCAACTTCAGCTCTGGACATGATCTTACAGTTTGTGAGTTCGAGCCCTGCGTCGGGCTCTGGGCTGACAGCTCAGAGCCTGGAGACTGCTTCAGATTCTGTGTCTCCCTTTCTCTCTCTCCCTACTCATGCTCTGTCTCTCTCTCTCTCTCAAAAATAAGCATTAATTTTTTCTTTAAAAAAAGTGAACTTTTCTGTAAAAAAATCAGTCAAAGAACTCACATAATGTAAAATGTGACACCATATACCTAAAACGTTGGGAGGAAAGGACTAAAAAATGGATTCAATCCTAAATGACCATCCACTTAATATAGACTGCTAGATGCATAAGATGTTATATACAAACCTAACAGTAACCACAAATCAAAAGCCACTAATAAATATGCAAAAAATAAAGAAAAAAGAAGTCCAAATATATCATTAAATAAATTCCAGAAAACTGTGAAAAAAAGACAATAAAGGGTCACATAAAATTCTGAGAAACAACTATAAATCAAGTAATGAAATGGCAATAGATACATACCTATCAATAATTACTTTAAATGTAAATGGACCAAAGGCTTCAATCAAAAGACACAGAGTGACAGGACGAATAAAAAGAACATCTAAATGCTGCCTACATCCCACCTATATGCTGCCTACAAGAGACTCATATCAGACCTAACTTTTCTGCCCCTGAAATTGAGCTGGAACTTCTAAGACTGGATCACATGATGTCTTACATATTTTTTTTTTAATTGTTTATTTACTTTTGAGAGAGAGTGAGTGGGGAAGGGGCAGAGATAGAGACAGAGAATCCCGTGGGATCATGACCTGAGCCAAAACCAAAAGTCAGATGTTTGACTGAGCCACCCAGATGCCCCGAGTCTTGTGGATTTTAACCAAGTCTCTTAAAACACTCTATCTGGGGAGGCCTGGGGTATATCATGTAAGGAGATTACCTTGATACTGGGAAGAAATCACATGCTGGCCCCTCGTCCACATTCCCACCTAAGCTCAGCCTTCTGGCCAATTTTGTTTAAGTTGAGAATCAAAACATTGTGTGCTAAAAAAAGGCACCATGGAAGAAGTGAAGGGCACCCCACAAAACAGGATGAAATATGTGTAAACTGTGTACCTCATAAGGGACTTGTATCTCGCACTTGTATAGTTTTTTTTTTTTTTTTTTTTAACGTTTATTATTTTTGGGACAGAGAGAGACAGAGCATGAACGGGGGAGGGGCAGAGAGAGAGGGAGACACAGAATCGGAAACAGGCTCCAGGCTCCGAGCCATCAGCCCAGAGCCCGACGCGGGGCTCGAACTCACGGAGCGCGAGATCGTGACCTGGCTGAAGTCGGACGCTTAACCGACTGCGCCACCCAGGCGCCCCTCGCACTTGTATAGTTTAATCAAAGCACATATTTTCCAACTATCATTGCTTGACATCGTTATTTTATTATCATATTGTCCCTGCCCTTGTATTTTTACTTTGGATAATCTGACAGTCAGATGAAATACTTAGGTGTGTAATTCCTTTCCCAGCAAGGATACCTTCATCTCCAAACATTTCTTTATGTTTCAATGTTTGTGAATCATAGTTTGGCAAGGCATGAAATTTCTGGTCAAAATATTTTTCCTCCACAATTTCGTACAGAACGTTTCCCTTCTCTCCAAGCAAGAACCACTTTTTTGCCCTCTTAACTTCCCTGAACTGTCCCACATGCATGTTATAGGCTTAGCTCCCACATGACAATGAATACGTTTGAAATACATTTATTAAAAAACACAAAATTTCTGTGAGCAAATTGAGGGATTCAAGCAATAGTAAAATTTTAGCTAATATCTTTAACTTGATTTAAATACCAATGTGATTAAAACTGACTTATAAACACATATATTCACCAAAATGTTAGGTTCCCAAATATTGCCATCTTTACTGTCAAACACGGTGAGGAGGCATAGAAGAGGTCTCCTGCCTTAGTAGACTATTACATAGTGAATACATAATGGAAGAAAGAGTTTAAAATCAGGTATTCTGACCTCAAGTTCTCTCCAGTACAGTATACTGACTATATTCCCTTTAACATGATAGAATAATTTGAACAACTTGAAAAAAAGATAATTAAAGTTTCTTACTGGTTTCTCTACAAGTTTCATTAATGTTCTATTTAGCTGTAAAACTTTTTTTTTTTAGCTGTTCACTCTTCCTAGTTCTGAGATTGTGTACTACAGATAGTTTTCTGAATGTCTGTAGTTAAATTCACTGTGTTATATTTCTATAGGATTTATAGTTTCCAACAATGATACAGGACATGCTTGTTTTGATGAAAATTGCACTAAATCTGGAACAAAGATTAGCATAATTCTGCTGAAGGGTAACTTGAAAACTTGTGAAGTCTTCCATTTTATTCATTTATTTACTCATTTAAATTTTTAAAAATGTTTACTTATTTATTTACTGAGAAAGACAGGGCAAGCAGGGGAGGGGCAGAGAGAGAGGGAGACACAGAATTCAAAGCAGCCTCCAGGCTCTGAGCTGTCAGCACAGAGCCTGACGCAGGGCTTGAACTCACAGATCATGAGATCATGACCTGAGCTGAAGTTAGACGCTTAACTGACTTAGCCACCCAGGTGCCCATCTTCCATTCTTTTTAAAATGAAGCCTGACTTGAACTCTTGTATTAATTTGATATAATATAAACTTGTACACAGGGGTTAAATCCTTTCAGTAAAAGAAAGTGAAATGGAAAGTTGTGTACCAAGGAAACCAATACTGTAGGAAGCTGGTGAGAGAGGAAATAAACAAACTTGTAGGAATTTTTAAAAATCTAACTTTGAAAAGGTAAAAATTACACCAAGAAAGTCTCATGCATGGAAAGCACACATGACAATT
>NW_024419316.1:0-2147 GCF_014898765.1 Herpailurus yagouaroundi
ATCGTGACCTGAGCCGAAATCAAGAGTCAGACGCTCAACCGGCTGAGCCACCCAGGCGCCCCACATGTCAGGGATATTTCAACGAAAGGAAGTTCAGTTTGCAGGGGCCACCGTGTTCAAGGGGATAATTACCCCAAGTGTGCACTCGGCTGCATGTCTGAACCACAGTAGGGTCAGCGGCACGCCTCCCCACGGGGTCTGCGGTATATGTTCCCGGACTTAACAAACGCTTGGCTGGCACTGACCGCATGCCAGGCACCCCTCGAAGACTTTTGCATTTATTGACCCGTTTAGTTCCCATAATCACCCTGTGAGCTGAGTCTCATTGTTGTCTCTGCTTTTCAGATAACGACCCTGAGACACAAAGGGGGTTGAGTAACTTGCACGGCCAGGGTCAGGCAGGGCAAGGATGCATGCAGGTGGCAACTCCTGGTTCCCAGACGCTGCTTCCCATGTCACCCCGGGATGGAAGCAGGGACACCCTCCTCTGAGCTCTGGACAGCCACTCTTGTGCCCCTGTCCACCTTCTGCTTCACCTGATGGTAGGGGGGTGTGCCTGTCTCACCTTCACCTGTCCGGAAACTCCTGGGGTCATCGCTGTCCTTTCCTGACCCCAACACCCCTCAAAAGTGCATGGAATGAATGAGCCCATCTCTAGTCTATGCATCCCTCACTGAGTCACGGAACACACCCTGTCCATTTTGCACTGTTTTGCTGCGGCCCCTCCATCCCATTCCTAGAGTGTGTGAACTGCTAACAGATCGTGCTGTATCCTTCCTTGCACCTTAGCACAAGCCCTGGTCCACAGTAGTTTTCTTATTTTTTCTTTTAATTTTTTTAACGTTTATTTATTTTTCGAGAGACAGAAATAGAGTGCAAGCGGGGCAGGGGCAGAGAGAGAGAGAGTCAGAGACAGAATGTGAAGCAGCCTCCAGGCTCTGAGCGGTCAGCACAGAGCCCGACGCGGGACTCGAACCCACAGACTGCGAGATCATGACCTGAGCCGAAGCCGGCTGCTTAACCGACTGAGCCACCCAGGCGCCCCAACATCCAACTCTTGATTTCAGCTCAGGTGGTGATCTCACGGTAGTGAGTTCGAGCCCCGTGTCAGGCTCCACACTGAGCACGGAGCCTGCTTGGGAATCTCTCTCTGCCCCTCCTGCCACACCCCCCCCCCCCCCCCCCCCGGCAAAGATAAACAATCTCCTCAAGAGACCTCATCCCCTTTCCTGGTTGCTCCCCCAGAGCTTCCAGGGTCCCTTCATTCTGCCATCCTGCCCCATTCTGAACAAAACAGTGTTTTCTGGCATGAAGTACGCTCGCGGCCTCTCTCCCTTTGCAGCTGTGATCAGAGGTGTGGAGACTTTGGTGCCAGACAGAAACATATGTGTGTGGTGGGGGAGGGGGAGGGAGGGACAGAGGGCAGAAAGGAGGAAGGTGTCTTCCAAGGGGCAAATCTCAGAGTCAGAGACAGTTTGAACCAGAAAGAGCTTCTGTGACCTTGAACCCCGGGCTCAGCAGAACAGCCCTTCCTGTGACAGTGTCTCGTCCTGAAGCCCACTGGTGGGCCAGGTACGGGCAGACTGCTCCTCCAAGCTGCTGCCAGCTTCCCTGGCTCCCTGTGGACGCCTGGCATGTGGCCGGAAAACCACAGATCTTGACGCCCCCACAGATGAGGGGCCTGAGGGCCGGTGCCGCACCCTGGGGACAGAGGCCGACTCTCCCGCCGTCCAGGTGGTGCTTTCCTCTTCACTCTGGCCACATCAACCCTAACATCAAACTAAAAGCTTTCTCGCTTCGATGAAGTCAGCAGGGTCATTGGACACATTGTCCTGAGATCTGAAGACCAGAGGCATTTGTGGGGAAAAATTGTTTCCCCAGGAGCCTAACATCCCTGTGTGATTTTGCCGGGGGCTTAACCACAGCACAGGATTCTGGTTCTACCTCAGGCACGTCCTCCTCCTGTTAGATACTTTTTTTTTTTTTTTAAGTTTATTTATTTTGAGAGAGAGAGCATGAGCAAGAGAGGGACAGAAAAAGAGGGAGAGAGAGAATCCCAAGTTCGGTGCGGGGCTCGAACTCACGAACCGCGAGATCATGACCTGAGCTGAAACCAAGAGTCGGAGGCTCAACTGACTGAGCCACCC
>NW_024419317.1:0-2347 GCF_014898765.1 Herpailurus yagouaroundi
CTTTTGACTGGAGGTACATTTCTTTACTTATTTTTAATATTTCTTCTTTTTAAAATTTAAGCCCAAGTTAGTTACCTTATGGAGGAATACAGTTTCAGCAGTAGAATTTAGTGATCCATCAAGTACAAAATATGCCCAATACTCATCCCAAGGTCCACCCAAAATGCCCATCACCCATTTAGCCCATACCCCTATTCAGTAACCCTCCAGGAACCCTGAGATTCTTCCCTCTATTTAACAGTCTCTTATCATTTGACTCTCTCTCTGTGTATCTTATTTCTGCTTTCCTTGCACTATGTTCATCAGTTTTATTAAATTCGACTGATGAGAGAAATCATAGGATGTGTGTCGTTCTCTGACATATTTTGCTTAGCTTAATACAGTCCGGTTCCATCCCCGTTGTTGCAAAGAGCGAGATTTCATTCTTTTTGATCGCCGAGTAATAGTCCATTGTATGAATATACCATCTCTTCTTTATCCATTCATCTGTCAGTGGTCATTTGGGCTCTTTGCCTAACTTAGCTATTGTTGATAATGCTGCTAGATATATTGGAGTACACGTGCCACTTTGAGTCAGCGTTCGTGTATCTTTTGGATAAATACCTAGTAGTGCAATTGCTGGGTCCTAGTGTAGTTCTATTTTTTGTTTTGGTGACGAATCTCCATACTATTGTCCACAATGGATACACCACTTTGTATTCCCACCAGCATTGCAAAAGGGTTCCCTTTCGCTGCATCCTTGCCAACATCTGTCATTTCCGGAGATGTTCATTTTAGCCATTCTGATAGGGGTGAGGGGATATCTCATTGTGGGTTTGATTTGTATTTCAGTGATGACCAGTGAGATGGAGCATCTTTTCATGTGTGACCAATCTGGATGTCATCTTTCTTAAAGTGTCTCTTCATGTCTTTGGCCCATTTCTTCACTGGATTATTTGGTTTCTGGGTGTTGAGTGGGATCAGTTTTTTATAGATTTTGGATACTAACCCTTTATCTGATATGTCACCGGCAAATATCTTCTCCCATTTCATTCCCTTGCCTTTTAGTTTGGCTGAGTTTGTCCCCTGCTGTGCAGGAGCTTTTTATCTTCAGGACCCAATAGTTCATTGTGGTTTTTATTGCCCTTGCTTCTGGAGACATGACAAACAAGAAGTTGCTGCGGCCAGGATCAGGAGGTACATTGCCTGTTATCTCCTCTAGGATTTTGATGGTTCCTGACTTACATTTAAATAATTCATCCATTTTGAGGTGTGTGTGTGTGTGTGTGTGTGTGTGTGTGTGTGTGTGTGTGTGTCGTTTAAGAACAGTGTCCAGGTTCATCATTCTCACTGTGCAGTATTCCTAGTACCATTTGCTGAAGAGACTCTGATTCCATTGGATATTCTTTCTGTGTTAACAAAGATTACTCACCATATGTTTGAGGGTATATTTCTGGGTTCCATAGTCTGTTCCCTTGACGTCTGTCTCCGTTTCTGTGCCTGTACATACTGTCTTGATGAATGCAGCTTTCTAATACACCATAAATCCAAAATAGTCATGTTTCCACCTTTGTTTTCTTTTTCAACATGACTTTGGCTTTTGGTATCTTTTCTGGATCCTTACACACTTTAGGGTTGTTTGTTCTAGCTCTGTGGAGAAAGCTCGTGTTATTTTGAGAGGGCTTGCATTGAGTGTGTCGATGGCTTTGGTAGTAGTGACATCTTAACGATGTTTGTTCTTCTAACACGTGAGCATGGAATGTTTTCCATTTCTTTGGGTTTCTTCAATTTTTCTCATAGACGATTTATAGTTTGTTGCTTACATCCCCATTGGGAGAGAGTCTGAGCTAGGGTTAGGGTTGGGTCCAGGACGTTGCCAGGGCCAAAGCAACTCCAGTCTCGTGATCTCCCTAGAGGAATGAAGTAAGGGACCAGGAGACAGCGGGGGTCAAGTGTTTGATTAGGTTTCAAGATAGGGTTAGGATTCGGTTGAGGTTTCCGGTTAGGGGTAGGGTTTGGGTTAGGACCCAAGAGGCTCCAGGTACTGAACCCACAGCAAGGCAGTGGTCACCCGAATGGGCTAATTCGAGGGCACAGGGGAAAGGGCCGGTAAGGTTTAGTCTTTGGCTTTCTGGCCATGGTAAACTATGGGCCACTGGTCGGGTAGGCCTCAGGAATTCTCTCAGACAACTGCAGCCGGGCCTGCAGAAAGACATTGTGAGGTTCCAGGCAACATGCCGAGGGACACTGCCCCGCTTCTGGAACCCCAGGCGCGTGGTGTTGCCAGACCTTGGGATTGGGTCCACAAGGGGAGAGAGACTTAGCTACGATTAGTGTTTGGACCAGGAACGTAGCCTGGATCGAAGTG
>NW_024419318.1:0-10635 GCF_014898765.1 Herpailurus yagouaroundi
AAAAAAAAAAAAAGCTGGAGGTATCACAATCTCAGATTTCAAGATATACTACACAGCTATAGGAATCAAAACTGCATAGTACTGGCACAAAAATGGACACATAGATCAATTAAATAGAAGAGACCCCAGATAAACCCATGCTTTATGGTTAATTAATGTATGGCAAAGAAGGCAAAAATACACAATAAGGAGAAGGCAGTCTCTTCAAAAAACGGTGGTGACCCTCCCAAGTTTCTCCTTCTCCATAAGGTAAGGTCCCCCTCCTTTGTTGGACTAGACAGTTATTTATACCCTAGATTGCTTGGCCCAAATAGTAGTTCTCTGCTATTCCCAAATGAACCCATTTTGGCTGGTAAAAAAAAAAAAATGGTACTGGGAGAACTGGACAGCTATATGAAAAATATAAAAAGGAACCAGGACTGCTTTCTTCAACCTTTCACAGAAATAAACTAGAAATGGATTAAAGACCTAAATTGAACACCAAAAACCAAAAGATGCTGAAAAAATATATAGACAGTAATCTTGGGCAATGGTGTTAGCAACATTTTTCAAGATACATATCCTGAGGCAAGAGAACAAAAACAAAAAGGAACTATTAGGATTACACCAAAGTAGAGAGAAAGAAAGGAAGAAAGAAAGAAGAAAGAAGAAAGAAGGAAAGAAAGAAAGACAGAAAGAAAGAAAGAAAGAAAGAAAAGAGAGAGAAAGAAAGAAAAAAGATTTTCCATGGTGAAAGAAACCACAAACAAAACAGAAAGACAACCTACTGGATGAGAGAAGATATTTGCAAATGGTATATCAATATGGGGTTGATATCTAAAAAAACTATAAAGAAGTTTTAAAACTCAGCTCCTCAAAAAGAACAATCTGATTAACAACGAGCATAAGACCTGAATAGCAATTTTTTCAAAGAAACCATACAGATGACCAACAAATACATGAAAAGATAACTCAACATCAGGAATCATCAGGAAAATGTAAGTTACAACAACAACAAGGTACCACCTTCTTTCTATCTATCAAAATGGCTAGTATCAAAAAGACAAGAAATAACAAGTGCTGGGCAGATATGAAGATAAAAGAACCCTTATGCCCTGTTGGTGGAAATGTAAATTGAAGCAGCCACTGAAAACAGTATAGAGTTTCCTCAAATATTAAAAAAGGAGATACAATATGATTTATTATTTCCACTATAGGGTGTTTGCCCCCCCAAAATAAAAACACTGATTTGAAAAACCATATGCACCCCATATACATAATTTTCGATAGCCAAGATATGGAAGGGACCTTAGTGTTCTTTGATAGAAGAATGGATAAAGAAGTTATTATATATACATTTGAATATATATAAAACATATATGTATACATATATAAATCAATATATGTATATATATATGTATATATACGTATATGTGAATACATATATATAAATATTCTAATATGAGCTGGAGAAAAGAATATGCAGAAGTTCCCCTACAACTGTTCAAGCTCCTGGAAGACTAATAATTAATTATCTGTTTTATTATGCCCAGATCCAGGTTAATTATAAGTCCACCATAATGTAGTATCTGGGAAAGTATGCAGTTACAACCCATCCAGGAAGAAATTGGTTGCCGTGTGTTTTGGCTTGCTCATTCTGTGCTGAGATTATGGGGATAGCTGTGGGAGGAAGTTGCAGTTCTTTTTAAAATTTCGTCTTAGCCTCTTAGTTTAATGTGGCACTTGGGGCTTGCCAATTTAGGACCCCATTGACTGTCAAGGATAGCCAATTTTGGAGTCAGTTGCTCAGGTGATAGCCATAAAAGTTGGAGCGCTATATGTGTGGATAAGCTCCTCTCAGGAAGAAGCTGAGATTTGGTTCTATCAGTATAGCAAGCCAGGAGTAAAAGGTCAGAGAAATTCCCACAGGTTTCTCAGGCTTCAGTAGTAGTCACCCCTACCCCAGATACAGGTAGTTGAGCAGCACCTGAGAATATATGTACAGTAAAACACTTTCCAAGGAGAAACAGGGAGCTAGGCTTTTTGTTTGTTTGTTTGTTTGTTTGTTTTCTGTGCTGATCCAATGGAGATAGTCACAGGAAGTGCTTACATGTCTGTTAACAATGTAATCTTTGGGAACTCACAAATATTCAGTCTTACTGGCTTTCAAAGCTTGGTGTTTCAGGAACTTATCTATTAGTTGGCAGCTATAAAAGTTGGTCTTCTCATTGTTTGGAAAGCTTTTTTCAGGGAGAAGCTGGGGACTTGGTTTTATCCCTGGAGGAGGGTCAGGGAGAAGGCATGAGAAAGGCCTATGAGAGCTTTCCTGGTCCTAGCAGAATTGCACTCTGTCAAGATTCAAGATAATTAGAACCTAACCGGCAGGCAGTGGTTAAGTATACCATTTAACTTTTTCCAGGGAGAAACTGAGTGCTGAGTTCAGGAAAACAGCCAGAGGAAATGCTTGCATGTCTCTTTTAAAACTGCCTCTTTGTTTAATTTGAGGGGAGGTGGGCAAAACTTGTGAATGCTAAACCCCACTGATATTCAAGCTAGGTGATTTGGAACCCAGTCCTTCAGGTGTCAGCTGTAAAAGTTCAGAAAAAAAAGGTATGTGCTCTGACCTTTTTGCTACTCTGGAAGATGAAAGTTGAAAGCTCTTTTGAGGCTGGGGGTTTATGATATGAGTCTATCTCAGATTTCCATACCTATTTCTTATGAGTATTTTCTCAGTTGCCCAATGTGGAGGAGTCACTCAACTAGACTCTGGATTTATGTGTGAGGTAGTTAATCTATGTGTAGCCATATATTCAATATATGTGGGAGGAGGAAATCAGGAGTCCCCGACTTCACTATTTTGCTGATGATAATGCCACTTAATCTTTAGTGTGTTTATTTCCAAGCTCATCATCTACTGAGATGGATGAATACATTCCAGTCTGCAGCATCTTTATGATATCCAGAGTAAAGAATAAAGTGCAAAGCAGAACAGGAAACATAAATAGTTCTCAAGCCAGCCACAGGGAAGGAAACATGCATAGAGTACCCAACCACACGAAGAGTATTTGAGATTCCATCTCATAGGTAAGGGTTTGTTCATCAATACTTAGAAAAGATGTATGATTTAGTGAAGACATTAAAATCACTGTTCAGGAAAGAAAAGGCAAAAAACTTTCCCCATAATAATATCTGAAAATATAATACATTATTTTGATGGCTACCTGAGAGTCTTCGCTTTGGTCATTGATGTGTTTACATTCATTCACCACGCTACACAGCACATGGTTAAAAATCCAAATAACAAAACATACAATGAGGACAGTGTGTTAACAATTTCACCCTCCCATTTTCCAAAAATGCTCTGGATAGTTCTTAATAGTGGAATTATTCACCATTAAACTTAACATTTTACATAAGCTTAAGATAAACATGATTTTGCAAGTAGTATGATAAAGTAAACAGGTTGATAAATCTGCATTCAAACATCCAGGCAATTTCCTATATTTGGATGTATTTATCTGATCCACGTTTTAGTAGACTGACAATAGAAATTCTCCCAAGTAAAGTGTGTTAACAGTTCAGTGAACATCTTATGAGCATTCTTTGATTTTGACCTTACCCTCTTTGTCTTTGCAGTATGCTGTTATATTCAAATAGTACCATGACATAGTTTAATCTCTGTGGTAGATTTAATTATATCACATTATTAATGTAATTGAAGCACATATTTACTAAAATCCTTCACCCATTAATGTTCTGATATGAAAAATATACTACTGTGAAATCAGCCTTATTATTATCAAAAAATAGTGAAACCATTAATTTCAATTTATATTTTAATATAATAATCAAATTACATGCAAACACATACATATATTTATACATATATAAATACATATGTGTACGTACACATATATACATGTATGTGATGGGACCGACGTTTGCACAGAGAGTCGTGACATCAAGGCTTTTCTTTCCAGGAAGCAACTTTATTTGTGCCGGCACTGGCTCAGTTGGGTTCATAATCGAAAAACTGAGCCCCGAGGGCAATGAGGTATAGTCTTTCATATTTTTTTTTCTCCTTTGTCTGCCATACATGGTAACACACAGACATGTGGTCTGATTAGGTGATTTCATGTTACAGGGTCATGAGGGACTTCACATACACATATAGCCAGGTTGCCTTCCCTTGTCTTAAGGTTTTTTTTTCTTTTTTTTTTCTTTTTTATTTTTCACATTCCTCATGGAGGGGACTCTACCACATTCTCCCTTTTGATGCTTGGACCCCTCTATTTTGGTGAAAGAGCACCATCTTAGTTTAGAAGTTTATATTTCCATTACATCATCACATGAGTGGCCATTTCTCTTTGCACTATGGCCTCAATGAGGCTGGAGACAGATCTTATAACCAGGGAAACTAAGCAGTTTAACATTAAGAAACCTTTCAAAATCAAGAGGATAATTCTCATGAGGGTTTTAATCCCTTGAGAGTTGAAAACCAATCTCCAAATACCTCCCCTGGGTCCCAACCTTTCCAGGTTTGGACGGGGACATGAACAACCTTTCTCATTTAATCTGTGATCTCTTCTATGACTTTTCCTTCATCATCTATCTGTAGACAGCACTTGCTCAGGTTAAACTTTCCACAAACTTCTCCCTCATAAGCAAGCAGGTAATCCAAGGCCAAAAGTTTGGTAGATAGCATTTCACATTTTGGTTTGCTGCTTGGCTGGTAAGTTAAGAGCTCAGGCAGTTCCATTGGTTATCATTTATACAACTGCTTGAAGACTGATTATGCGGTTTAGCATGTAAATGGGAGTGTGGTGGCCCCGGACCCAACCTCTACCCAGGTGGCAGGGCCATAATATTGGACTATATGCTCAGGAGGACATTCAAAATCTTTCCATGTGCCAATTTGTAGGACCTGTAGTTTGAGTCTCCCTATCTCTGTACACCTGAACCCCCAAATGTTCCACTCTAGCAAGTGGAAGCAGGAAGAGAAATGGACGAATAGTTCCCAGCACACTTGAGCCTGACCAGCCTGCAGGAGTTACTGTATAGGCTGTTTTTTCCAGTTTTGAAGGGGTGCCATTTGGTCTTTTCCCTTTTCCCATGAAACACAGTCCCAGGAGTGACAGTAAAACTGGGGAGCCATGGCACACCTGAAATGGGCCCTAGTTGAGGACAGTTCACACATGTACTTACCATTTACCCTGTACTCTCATTACCAAGAGAGTCCTTCCCATGCCTTGGCAAAGGTTAGCTGCCTTTTCTGGGCATCAACTATGATTGACCACACATCAGAAACTATTGACACTGGATGTTTTATGTTAGTGAGTTGTATCCTTTGGTTCATTTTTCCCTTGCCTAGAGGGTGCTCTGGACTTCTAGCCATTCTTCCTTTGGGGAATATGGTGTGTCAAGACAAGTTTATTGATCCTCCCATTGGCAGACAGAATAGGTGGTCTTATTGTGCATGCGGGTCCCCAGGATTGTTCCCTAGGCATGAGAAGTGGATATGGTACAGTAAGGTCCAAGCGACGCCCTGGCCTGACCTGGTTATGCGAATACATGGGTCACAGGACGAAGAATCTAGGTCTACAGAAGGGGTCCAGATTAGAAGCAACCAATACCAATGAATCATCCTATCCACAAAAGTGATAGGATGTGAGTGCTAACAGAAACCTCTTGCTACCCCCCCAACTGGTCGGGTCAGGCTGTGCCAATCCTATGGCGAAAAATAGGGCAAGAGTCACAATAACAGCAAGAGACAAGGGGCAACAGTGCATCACAGCAGGGAAACAGATATAGAAAATAAGGACAGTCTATTTGTTTCACTGGATGGTCGATTCCTCAAGTTTCTGCCTTATGTAGATTAGTCAGCTTCCAGAATAACTAAAGCAGGGCTGCAGTCTCCTGGAGCCTCTGGAGTTGCAGATTGCTTCTTCCATGTGGTCAACTTGCATGGTGTTGATGGATCAGGAATGCATTACCAGTTTAGAGATGCCAGTTTCACTCTGCTGTAGTGAATCCAGGGGCCCACTTCAGCCACCTTTACTTCAGTCGGGGTGGAGAATATAATGGTGAAAAGGCCCCTCCAAAAGGGTGTTAGGGGTTGGACATTCGACTCATTTACCCATACAGCATCTCCTGGTTTAAAAGGATGAGCGTCTGTGGTCAGATCCAGAGGTAATTGCTCCCTAACACAGTGGTGTAAGGTGGTTAGGGTAGAGCCACGGGCCCACATCTGTTGCCTTAGGTTTAGATGGCCTATCTCAGTTAAATCTCCCCTCATGTCCTTGGTAATGTGCAGGGGCACCCATAGAGGATTTCATAAGGGGAGAACCCCGTTAGCTTACTGAGGCTACACCCGATTCTTAACAAGGCTATTGGCAACACCTGGTCCCAGTGTAGGTGGGTTTTCTGACACAATTTACTTAATTTCAGCTCAGGGTTTGGTTCATTCATTCCACCTTCCTGGAGCTCTGGGGTTGGTATGCCATGTGAAACTTTCAGGTGATCTTTAGCCTCTTTGCCATTAACTGCACCACCTCAGTCATGAACTTTGGCCTGTTATCTGAACCCATAGTGATAGGGATCCCAAATCCTGGAAGAATTTCTTTAGAAGAAGTCAGGTCAGATCCTGGGAAGATGGCGGCATAGGAGGACGCTGGGCTCACCGCGTGTCATGCTTATCACTTAGATTCCACCTACACCTGCCTAAATAACCCAGAAAACCGCCAGAAGACTAACAGAACAGAGTCTCCAGAGCCAAGCGCAGACGAGAGGCCTAGGAAAGAGGGTAGGAAGGGCGGCAAGGCGGTGCGCGCTCCATGGACTGGCGGGAGGAGGCCAGGGAGGAAGGGCAGCCCTCCAGCCACGCAGAGCCCCCGAATTTGGCTTGCAAAATCGGAGGGGCCAGATGGAGTGTGTTCTGACATTAAGCAGGACTTGACTTCTGGAAGGTTATAAGCTAACAGCTCTGCTTGGAGAACGGAAGGGCTGGAGGAAAACGGGAGGGTGAGTTGTTGAACCCCAGGCCACAGAGTTCAGCTTGGCGGGGAACAAAGGCGTCCACCAGCTCCATCTCCCTCACCCATCCCCCAGCCAAAATCCCAAAGGGAATCCATTACTGCCAGGGAACTTGCTTGCACTGCACAAACACCCAAAGCTGTGCTTCTGCAGATCCATTCCTCCAGCGGGTCTGACTCCCTCCTGGTGCCGCAGGGCCCCTCCCAAAGCGGATTTCCAAAGGAAAAGCGAGCTGAGCCTACCCCTCCTGCCCCTGTGCACCTTGCAGATCCACCGCAGCTAATACGCCAGATCCCCACCACCACAAGCCTGGCAGTGTGCATGTAGCCCAGATGGGCCGCGCCACCCCGCAGTGAATCCCGCCCCAAGGAGAGGGGAAGAGAAGGCACACACCAGTCTGACTGTGGCCCCAGCGGTGGGCTGGGGGCAGACATCAGGGCAGACAGCGGCCCCGCCCACCAACTCCAGTTATAAACCACAGCACAGGGGAAGTGCCCCGCAGTCCCTAATCACTCAAGGGACTATCCAAAATGACCAAACGGAAGAATTCCCCTCAGAAAAATGTCCAGGAAATAACAACAGCTAATGAGCTGATCAAAAATGATTTAAACAATATAACAGAAAGTGAATTTAGAATAATAGTCAAAAAATTAATCGCTGGGCTTGAAAACAGTATAAAGGACAGCAGAGAATCTCTTGGTACAGAGATCAAGGGATTAAGGAACTGCCAGGAGGAGCTAAAAAAAGCTATCAACGAGCTGCAAAATAAAACGGAGACAACCACAGCTCAGATTAAAGAGACAGAGGAGAGAATAGGTGAACTAGAAGATAAAATTATGGAAAAAGAAGTAGCTGAGAAAAAGAGAGATAAAAAAATCCAGGAGTATCAGGGGAAAATTAGAGAACTAAGTGATGCACTGAAGAGAAATAATACACACATAATTGGTATTCCAGAGGAGGAAGAGAGAGGGAAAGGTGCTGAAGGTGTACTTGAAGAAATAATAGCTAGAACTTCCCAGATCTGGGGAAGGGAAAAGGCACTGATATCCAAGAGGCACAGAGAACTCTCTACTGACGTAACTTGAATCGATCTTCTGCACAACATATCATAGTGAAACTGCAAAATACAAGGATAAAGAGAAAATTGTGAAAGAAGCTAGAGATAAACGTGCTCTAACATATAAAGGGAGACCAATAAGACTCGTGACAGCTCTCTCTACTGAAACTTGGCAGGCCAGAAAGGAATGGCACGAGATATTCAATGTAATGAACAGAAAAAAATATGCAGCTGAAAATCCTTTATCCAGCAAGTCTGTCATTTAGAATAGAAGGAGAGATAAAGGTCTTCCCACACAACAAAACCTGAAGGAATTCGTCACCACGAAACCAGCCCTAGCAGAGATCCTAAGGGGGATCCTGTGAGACAAAGTACCAGAGATATTGATACAAGCATGAAACCTACGGACATCACAATGACTCTAAACCCATATCTTTCTAAAATAACACTGAATGTAAATGGATAAATACGCCAACTAAAAGACTATAGGGTATCAGAATGGATAAAAAAACAAGACCCATCTATTTGCTGTCTACAAGAGACTCATTTTAGACCTGAAGACACCTTCAGATTGAGAGTGAGGGGATGGAGAACTATTTATCATGCCAATGGAAGTCAAAAGAAAGCTGGAGTAGCCATACTTATATCAGACAAACTAGACTTTAAGTTAAAGGCTGTAACAAGAGATGAAGGGCATTATATAATAATCACAGGGTCTATCCATCAGGAAGAGCTAACAATTATAAATGTCTATGTGCTGAATACAGGAGCCCCCAAATATATAAAACAAGTACTCACAAACATAAGCAACCTTATTGATAAGAATATGGTAATTGCAGGGGACTTTAACACTCCACTTACAGAAATGGATAGATCATCTAGACACACGGTCAATAAAGAAACAAGGGCCCTGAATGAGACATTGGATCAGATGGACTTGACAGATATATTTAGAACTCTGCATCCCAAAGCAACAGAATATACTTTCTTCTCGAGTGCACATGGAACATTCTCCAAGATAGATCATATACTGGGTCACAAAAGAGCCCTTCATAAGTATACAAGAATTGAAATCATACCATGCATACTTTCAGACCACAATGCCATGAAGCTTGAAATCAACCACAGGAAAAAGTCTGGAAAACCCCCAAAAGCATGGAGGTTAAGAACACCCTACTAAGGAATGAGTGGGTCAACCAGGCAATTAGAGAAGAAATTAAAAAAATGTATGGAAACAAACGAAAATGAAAATACAACAATCCAAATGCTTTGGGATGCAGCGAAGGCAGTCCTGAGAGGAAAATACATTGCAATCCAGGCCTATCTCAAGAAACAAGAAAAATCCCAAATACAAAATCTAACAGCACACCTAAAGGAAATACAAGCAGAACAGCAAAGACAGCCTGAAACCAGCAGAAGAAGAGAAATAATAAAGATCAGAGCAGAAATAAACAATATAGAATCTGAAAAAACTGTACAGCAGATCAAAGAAACCAAGAGTTAGTTTTTTGAAAAAATAAACAAAATTGATAACCCTCTAGTCAGGCTTCTCAAAAAGAAAAGGGAGATGACCCAAATAGATAAAATCATGAATGATAATGGAATTATTACAACCAACCCCTCAGAAATACAAGCAATGATCAGGGAATAGTATGAAAAATTATATGCCAACAAACTGGACAACTTGGAAGAAATGGACAAATTCCTAAACATCCACATGCTTCCAAAACTCAATCAGGGTGAAATAGAATGCTTGAAAAGACCCATAACCAGCGAAGAAATTGAATCAGTCATCAAAAATCTCCCAACAAATAAGAGTCCAGGGCCAGATGGCTTCCCAGGGGAGTTCTACCAGACGTTTAAAGCAGAGATAATACCTATCCTTCTCAAGCTGTTCCAAGAAATAGAAAGGGAAGGAAAACTTCCAGACTCATTCTATGAAGCCAGTATTACTTTGATTCCTGAACCAGACAGAGACCCACTAAAAAAAGAGAACTACAGGCCAAAATCCCTGATGAATATGGATGCAAAAATTCTCCATAAGATACTAGCAAATTGAATTAAACAGCATATGAACAGAATTATTCACCATGATCAAGTGGGATTCATTCCTGGGATGCAGGGCTGGTTCTACATTCGCAAATCAATCAATGGGATACATCACATTAATAAAAGAAGAGATAAGAACCATATGATCCTGTCAATTGATGCAGAAAAGGCCTTTGACAAAATTCAGCAACGTTTCTTAATAAAAACCCTTGAGAAAGTCGGGATAGAAGGAACATACTTAAAGATCATAAAAGCCATTTATGAAAAGCCCACAGCTAACATCATCCTCAATGGGGAAAAACAGAGCTTTTTCCCTGAGATCAGGAACAAGACAGGGATGTCCACTCTCACCGCTGTTGTTTAACATAGTGCTAGAAGTTCTGACATCAGAAATCAGACCACAAAAGGAAATCAAAGGCATCAAAATTGGCAAAGATGAAGTTAAGCTTTCACTTTTTACAGATGACATGGTATTATACATGGAAAATCCGATAGACTCCACCAAAAGTCTGCTAGAA
>NW_024419319.1:0-3753 GCF_014898765.1 Herpailurus yagouaroundi
GGGGGGGGAAACCCAGATCTGCGTCCCCCCCAAAGCACACAGCCCCTGGCTCTCTCCTCAGCAACTTGGGGACCATCCTAACATCATCCGCCTCCTGGACGTGATCCGGGCGGAGAACGACAGGGACATTTACCTGGTGTTTGAGTCTATGGGTAAGTGAGGCCTTCTCACCCTCCAGCCTCACCTCAGTCCTGGTCCAGGACCCTCCGATGGCCTGGATCCCTTTACATGTCCCTCTGCGGCCGGGTCACCACAGCGTTCAGTTGTCACCCAGAACAGTTTCTTGGTGTGGCTGGTGCACGGTCAGCGCCTGGGCCTGGCAGTGACCCCTCGAGCCCACCTCCACGAGGCTCCTGCTTTTTCCACTGTTCGCAACTGTTTTTCCTTTTTCTACCCGTGTTCTAAAACAAAGCAACGTGAAATAAAGTATTAAAAATCACCCCAGAAACTGTTATTGCTGTGCTGACAAAGACAGAACGGGCCTGAAGAAGCCTGCTAGAGCCACTGGGAAGCGTGTGTACCCAGGACAGGGTTAGGAACAGGGCTCTGAGGGTGGCCGGTGCCACCTGGGGACCGCGACCGGGGGAGGGCTGAGCACCCCACAAGGGTCAAAGGTGGGGCAGACTTGTCCAGTGTCCCCAGGCCCCCCAGACTGACCTGCGTGCTCCCCCAGACACTGACCTGAACGCCGTCATCTGTAAGGGCAGGCTGCTGAAGGACGTCCACAAGCGCTTCATCATGTACCAGCTCCTGCGGGCCACCAAGTTCATCCACTCAGGAGGCGTCATCCACCGGGACCAGAAGGTGCCACCCACAGTCCAGTCACGGCTGCCCCCCAGCGTGTGCACCCACCATTAGCCCTCAGCCCGCCTCCTCTCCTGCAGCCGTCCAACATTCTCCTGGATGCCAGCTGCTGGGTGAAACTCTGTGACTTTGGTCTCGCCCGCCCTCTCGGGGGCCTCCCTGAGGGGCCTGAGGGCCCGGCCCTGACAGATTACGTGGCCACACGCTGGTACCGGGCTCCAGAGGTGCTGCTGTCCTCGAGCTGGTAACAGCGTCGCCCCCTCCTCCCCTGCAGTACCTCCTGTGTCTTCTCACCCAGCCAAGGCCCCAAGGCCTTCCTGGGCCCTCACTTTGTGCCCTCACCGGCCCCCTCCTAGCACCCCAGGCCCTGCCCTTTTGAGTGTCTCTCCTCCTCTCTCCACATCTACCTCTGGGGTCCCCCCGCAAGCCTCCACCCCTTCCTGCCCCAGGTACACCCCTGGGGTGGACATGTGGAGTCTGGGCTGTGTCCTGGGGGAGATGCTTCGGGGGAGACCCCTGTTCCCAGGCACATCTACACTCCACCAGCTGGAGCTGATCCTGGAGACCATCCCGCCTCCATCCAAGGAGGGTGTGTACAGGGGCCTGCTGGGCACCGGGGATCCCAAGGGTCAGAGCACACGGCTCTGGGGGCACAGCACACGATGGGCCAGGACTAGCAGGGAGGAGTCTGGGGAAGAGGGGTGGGGAAGGTCCAAAGTTTCGGGAAGACCGGAAAGGGCAGGCCCCACACGTGGCAGGCCCAGGGAGGAGCTGCTGGGGGCTTTGGGAAAGCAACTGGACAGGCCTGCAAGGCGGGCAGGGCCTGGCCACAGGTCCTTTAGGGCCGAGCGGTGCTCATGAAGGGTCCAGCTGAGCGGCTGAGGGATGGGGGCCGGGCAGGGGAGGCTGGGGGTTGGCGGAAGATGTGGAGGAAGGTAGGCTGCAGCAGAGGTAGGTGGCTTAGGGGGGGTGGGGAGGGTCTGTCCTCGTTCCTGGGGGAGGGAGCAGAGCAAGAGAGGGGAAGGACCAGGTGGGGAAGTCGGGGAAGGGGTTCTTCCATGGAGGTGGGAGTGCCCGGATGTGGAGTGCACGCGTGGGGGTGTAAGTGTGCAAGGGCCAGCACACGGGTGGGGCACGAATCCGGATACTGAAGGTTTGAGGCCTGGCAGACTGCCGCAGCCCTGCAGAGAGGCCACTCCATGGGGCGGGAAGAACGACTGGCCCCAGACCTCCCTGAGCCGCCCGCCCCCCCTGGGCCAGGCCCCCCTGACCACACACCACCTCTGTCCACCCTCCCTGCAGACCTCCTGGCTCTCAGCTCAAGCTTCAGCGCCGCAGTCCTGCCCTGCCTGGGGTCCCGGTGAGCGGGGCTGCTGAGGAGCCTGGCTCGCACTCCTCATGTAAATTTGCTTGGCCAGTCTGCCCGCCCAGACCCGGGCCCTGGCCTTCGGATGGCAGGCCCAAACCCAGCGAGTTGGAATTTCCAGCACCGCCCGGCTTGGCCTGGGGGCACGGGCAGGCCCGCGGGAACTGCGCAGGGCATGGAGAGCAAGGGACCAGAGGACGAGGCAGGGAGGGGTCGGCCATCAGTGCCGTGCTGCCTGGGGGTGTCGTGTGGGGAGGGGAGATGCACGGAGGCAGTTAAGTGGCGCTGGGCGGAGGATGGGGAGGGGCCCGCCCTGGAAAGGGGACAATATGCAGGCACCTACAGGCCACGGCAGACGCTGGACGCCCTCCTGCCGCCAGACACCCCCCCGGAGGCCCTGGATCTCCTCAAGGGACTCCTGGTATTTGCCCCGGGCAAGCGGCTTAGCGCAGCGCAGGCGCTGCGGCACCCCTACGTGCAGAGGTAGGGGCGGGGTCCCCTGGCCCAGCTGCTGCTTTGCCGGTCTTGTCTTGGGTGTTGGGTCCCGGACCTGGGCTCGGCCGGAGAGGCCATCTTGACCGCAGCCCGAGGCTGGCTCCCCGCAGGTTCCACTGCCCCGCTCGCGAGCAGACCCTGGATGCGGCTGTGCGGCTCCCGGTGCTCGAAGGAGTTCAGCTGTCAGCGCCTGAGTACCGCAGCCGCGTCTATCAGGTGCTCCGGTTCGCGACCACGATCTTCCCACACCCACGCTCACCCTCGGGTCCCCCCTCCCGCACCCCCGCGCCAGCGACCCCCAGAACCCTCTACACCCACGCCGTCCACCTCTGAGCGCCCCTCGCCTCCCGCAGATGATCCTGGAGCGCAGGGGCGGCGGCCCTGTCCCGAGAGGGAAGGGCCCGGGGGGCACGCCCCCGGGGACGGACCCCAGCGCCCCCCGGGCCCAGGCGCGCCTGCGCTCACCCAGAGCCGTCCCTCAGCTGTCCCCGGGCTCGCCCTCGCAGAAGCCCGGTGCCGACGCCCAGAGCAGCCTGGGTCAGCAGTCCGCACACGGTGTGTGCCCCGTCCCCCCGGAGCGCGGCCCCTGACCCTTCTGGGTGGAGCCACCAAGGGTCCGCAGCGCCGGACTAACCCCGGGGGTTGGTCTTCAGACCCCACAGACGTTCCCTGCGGAGCCGAGAACCTTCCCCGGCCGGACGTGGCGCCCCTGCTCCAGCCCCCGCCCCCAGGGGGCCTCGGGAGGGCGGAAAGGCCCCCTGGGGTGACGGCACAGGCCCCCTCGGGCCACTCGTGGGTAGGTTGACCGGGGAGGGCCCCTCTCACTGTACTTCCGAGGGCGGCGCCCGGTGGGGCGGTGACCCTGTGACGCGCCCCCTCCCAGGTGAAGCCCAGCGTGAAGGGGGCGGCGCCCTCCCTGGCCTCTCAGGCCGCCGCCCGGGTGGCCGTCCAGGCCCTGATCCGGAGCGACTGGAATCCGGGCCGTGGGGTGAGGGCGAGCGGCGCGCGACGGGTGAGCCCGCCCGGCCCCCCGACCGCTCCCCCCGCCCCCCGGCCCCGCCCCCTCGCGCGGCCCCCAGACTGCGCGC
>NW_024419320.1:0-2956 GCF_014898765.1 Herpailurus yagouaroundi
CCCCCCCCCCCCCCCCCCCCCACAACAGGTACCACAGCTGGGGGCTGTGGTCTCGGGGTCCTGCACACCTGTCGCCTGACAGACGGGCGGGGCTGGGCTGCGTTCCCTCCGGAGGCCGCAGGGACCGTGTCCCAGCTCCCGGGGGCTCCTTGGCGCGTGGCCGCAGCCCCCCGGTATCCACGCGGCCCCCCGCCCCCCGCCGCGTCTGCGCGCGCCTGCTCCCACGACGGTCGGCCGGGGCGAGAGTCCTGGCGCGCGAACTTGGGGAGCACCCCGCCCACCGGGCATGGCCTTCCCTTCTTGGAAACCGCAGGCGCCCGGCAGCTACTTCGTGCTCCCCAATCCCGGAAACTACGCGGTGAGGCTGAGGGCGCACGCGCGCTTCCGCCAAACCTGGAGCGAGTGGAGCGCCGTCCGGCGCTTTGGTGAGTGGGGCGCCCTCTCACGACTCCCTGGCGGGCGCTCAACGCGGGGGGCGCCGCCCCGGGTCGGGGACGCACGGACCCTGGCGGGAGGCGTGCGCCAACAGGCCCCTGAAGAGGCGGCCTGGGAAGGCGGAGGGTGGGAGGAACCAGAGGGCGGGCGGACCCCCACCCCGGGGCTGGTGAGAGCAGAGCGTCCAGGGCAGAGGGGTCCTTCCCTTTTATCCCACACGTCAGGGCAGGGCTCACGGCCTGAGCAGAAGGCTGTCATCAAAGTAAGAGCGGCCACTTCTCCCTCAGCACGTTTGGAAACACACCCTCCCCTCCGGCTGCTCCCAAAACATCCCATTTCAGGGGTAACACGTAGGGAACCCCGGTCACTAGGGTCCTGGGGTTCCTGCTATAAATGACCGCACATGGCGGGGGAGGGGCTGGAAACAACAGAAATCTGTCCTTTCCCACCTCTGGAGATGGGAGGAAGTCTGAGATCCAGGCAGGCAGGGCCGCTGAGATCCATGCAGGGCAGGGCCGCTGAGATCAAGGAGGGTCAGGGCTTCTGAGACCCAGGCAGGGCAGGGCCAGTAAGATCCAGGCAGGGCAGGACCACTGAGATCCAGGCAGGGCAGGGCCGCTGAGATCTATGCAGGGCAGGGCCGCTGATATCCAGGCAGGGAAGGGCCTCTGAGACCCAGGCAGGGCAGGGCCAGTAAAATCCAGGCAGGGCAGGACCACTGAGATCCAGGCAGGGCCGGGCCACTGAGGTCCAGGTGGGACAGGTCCGCTGAGATCCAGGCAGGGCAGGACCGCTGAGACCCAGGAGGGGCAGGGCCACTGAGATCCAAGTGGGCAGGGCTGTGCTCCCTCCAGAGGCTCCAGGGCAGGGTCCTTCCCGCCTCTTCCACCTTCTAGGGCTCCAGGTGTCCCTGGACCTGTGGCCACGTGCTTCGTGTCTCAGCCTCTGTCTCCATGTGGCTTCTCCTGTGTGTTTCTGCCCCAATTTCCTGTCTCTATAAGGACAGTAGTCATGGGATCAGGGCCCATCGTATTCCACTGGGGCCTCGTCTTGACGTGATCATTTCTGCAGACTCTCTGTTGTGGACTCAAATGTGTCCCCGCGAATTTATATGTTGAAGTCCTCACCTCCCTCCCCCCCCCCCCAGGACCTGAGAATGTGGTTGTACCTGGAGGTGGGGTCTTTGAGGAGAGGATTAAGGTAAAACCAGGTCAGTGGGGTGGGCCCTGACCCCATAGGACTGGGGTCCTTCCAAGAAGAGAAGTTGAGGGCACAGACACGCGCAGAGGGACGGCCAGGTGCGGACACAGGGAGAGCGGGGCCTCCACCAGCCAAGGAGAAGGGCCTCGGGAGCAACCAGCCTCGCCCCGCCTGGATCTCCAAGCCCCGGCCTCCAGGGCTCTGGAAGGCACACAAGTCTGTTCTCAGGCCACCCAGCCTGTGCGAGTAGGTGGTGGCACCCCCACAGGGACCCCACCGCTGTCACGGGGAGCCCCAGGGCTTAGAAGACAGGCTACCCGGTGGGCCCTGGGGGGTGAGGGCTGGGGGCTGAGGGCTGGGGTGTGAGCCTGTCCGGCTGGCACCTGGGGCCTGGGGTTGGGGGCTGGGGCTCCCGCTGGGGCTGGTGCAGCCGGCCCCGTGGGAGGGACCCCCGCAGGGGCAGGTGGACGTTGTCCCCTCCTGGGCGCACCGAGAGCCTGCTGCATGGGGGAGGGGGGCGGCGGGCGGGAAGCATTGGCTCCTGGAGGCACCACGACCCCGGGGACACGCCGACGCGCCCCTCCCCCTCCCCTAGAGTGCGACCTCGGGAAGGACACGCACTTCCGAGACTGGCTGACCTGCGCTCTGATCCCGCTGGGCGCGCTGCTGGCCCTGGGGCTGGGGGTCGCGCTGTGCCGCAGGTGAGCGCGCCGCCCCCTGAGCCCCCGCCCCAACCCCCGCCCCAGGCGGGTCCGGGCTGCTGGGCGGCGCCACCCCGCCTCCGGGTCCGGCCCTGTGTGAGCCCGGACCCCGTGGTGCCATCCGGTCCCTGCCAACGCCGGTCCCGGTGCGGTGCCCTCAGGACCCCCCTGTGTCCCCGAACCGTCACTAGGAGTCCGCGGGCGCAGCCAGGCTGGCCTGCGTGTCCCCACGTGTCCCCGCTGGGGGGACTCTCAACGCTGGCCCACATTCCCGGTCCCCCAATGCGCTTGCACGGCGGGGGGGGGGGGGGGGGGGGGAGGGTCCGGAAAGCCTCCTCCTCCTCCGCCCCCTCCACTCTGCCTCCCCATCCTCCCTCCTCCTTCTCCACCCCCTCCTCCTCCCCTCCCCCTCCTCCCTCTCCTCCTCCTCCTCCCCCTCCTCCACCTCTTCTCATCTCACTCCTCCCCCTCCCTCCTCCTCCTCCCTGCCCCCTCCTCCCCTTCACCCTCCTCCTTCTCATCTCCCTCCTCCCCCTCTCCATCCCCCTCCTCCCCCCTCCCACCCCTCAGTAGACACCACACCCCCTAGTCCCCGCCCCGCGGGAAAGAGCACCGTCTGG
>NW_024419321.1:0-7409 GCF_014898765.1 Herpailurus yagouaroundi
AAAAAAAATAAACAAAACAGAGATCCAGGGGTGAAGTTCCAAGCGGGAAGGCAGCTAGTTGCATTTCCTTTCCTTGAGGAGGTTTCTTTCCTTCTGGCACCTGCCTTTGTGTATGAAAACCTGAGGTCATTGGGATGATTAAAGTAGAAAAGAAGGGACAGTGGTAGGTGCCATTGAGCAGAGGAGTGTGAAGTTCTGTTGTCAGGGAGGGGAAGACTCTCCACATCTGAGGGGACAGAGCCTCCGAATGATTGGATTTTGCCTAAGTGCACACCCCACTTTGTGAAGCAGGATGTGCACCTACATGTGGCCCCCGAACCCACATCACTGAGACAAATCCACTCAGACTGGGGGCCCATATCTGGCAGAATCTTAACCTCAGACAACCCAGAGGAAGACTGCTGTGTTCCCCTTAGTTTAAAAGATATTTTTCCCAGGGCACTTGGGTGGCTCAGTGAGTTAAACATCTGGCTTTTGATTTCGGCTCAGGTCATGATCTTGTGATTCATGAGTTCGAGCCCTGCATTGGGCTCCTCCCTGGTGGTGTGGAGTCTGCTTGGGATTCTGTCTCTCTCCCTCTCTCTGTCTACCTCCCTCTCTCTCAAAAATAAATAAAGTTTAAAAAAAGATATTTTCCCTTTATACATATATATACACATATATATATACACGTACACACACACTATATAATTATATTACATTAAAACATATACACAAATATATACTATATATTATATAATATTTTAAATATTTTTATTTTATCATTTTTATGTATATACGTATATATGTATATACATATACTGTGTGAAATTTTTTATTTTTATTATTTTTTTAGCCTATCTGGCCATCAAAAGAAAGTGTAAACATACACTTCTCCTTTTGGTACCTGTTTCCTCAACTACCCTGTGCCTGTGTCTCATCCCTTCCCTGCTATCACCATCCCCCTCTTTACCCACAGCTTGAAAAGCAATCATCAAATCCATTTGTCTCAACAAAGCTGCCTATCACATTCTGAAAAGGCTCTTATTTTATGCATGTTTCACTTCTCTACAATCAAAAAATATTTTAAGATAAATGAGGACAGGAAAGGTGCTCACGAGTAGAAATGGCAGTGCCCAGATTTTGTCTCTTCCCATCTAGGTGCCTTAGCCATTTGGTTCAAGTGACAGATTTTCTTTTCAAATTATCCCCTTTTAAAAATGCAGTGTATTCGAAGCAGAAAACCATCTAGTCCTATCTGAATGAGCCTTAAGGAAATTGCTTCCTATTATCAATATTTTTCAGCAAGAGCCACAATGAGGAATGTGTCCATACTGAGGTGTTTTCTGTTTCTACTTTGAGATCTCGTGTATTAATCATTGTGAAATTCCAAGCCGTATAAACCAGCATTGAGTCCTTTTGCCAGATCTGTGACAGTAAGTGAATTAGCTTTTTCCCCTCCTTGTTACTATGAGTTTTGGGGGACAATAGGGCAGGACCATTGTTATGACATGTCATGTGTCCCAGGAGATCTGTTTGGGGTACTGGTCCCCCAAACAGAACTTGACCCTTTCAATCAGATGCACCCTCAAGGGCGTCACCACTTTCAGGTAGAACAAATATTTTAAATCAATAAACACTAGACTTCCCATTTATCTTAAAAAAAGGAAAAAAAAAACATGCCATGGAAAGTCAGCTGTAACATGTTAGGACTGTGCACTCTGATATCCTCTGACTTCCTGCTGATAATAATGATGATCATTTTCATTTCATGCTCATCATCACATCGTCATTACCACCATCACCTATCGTGGCTCTGACTTATTAAGCGGATACTATGAACGAGACACTATTCTAACCACCATACATATTTATTATTTCCAATCACTACAAGCCTATAGGATAATTATTCGTGATTATCATCATTTTAAGAAAACTGAACCTTAGAGACAGGAAGTTGTCTGCTATTTGAGGGAGGCCTGAGCCTTAGCTATAGTTGAGGAGGTAGCTTGTCAAGGATCCCAGAGTGCATTTGGATATCTTCTGATACATCACTCTGCTTCTCCTTTGACTTGGTTTACTTCCTCTGCTTCTCTGACCCCAGCTTGTGATTTGGCAGCCCCTCTGGTCGCTGTGGGCTTATAGTGGGGGTCACAGTGCCCTAGTCCTACGTGAATGAGCCTTAGAGCAACTGGTGGCTGGGACAGCAGAAGAACTAAATTATATTTAATAGGCTTGCCATTATTACTTACTTAATACCTTCAACTTGGTTCCCATTTCATGTATGTGACTATGTCTAAGTAAGAATAAGAAGACTGTGTTCAGTTTGTGACTGGGATTAGTACAGTAGAAGAGCTAGATAACATGCATAAAATATTTTTTTTAAATATCTCAGAAGGAATCATAGAGCCAAGGCTGCCAATGACTAAAAGGCCAAGAGCCCAGACAGAAGCTTAGTGCAGAATGAAGTAGAAGTAGAAATTTGATGAGATCATGGCTGAGACTTTTCTAAACCTGATAATGCACTAGCCCACAGATCAAAGACACTTGACAAATGGCATGCAGAATAAAAGAAAATAAAAACACATCTAGGGATAGCATAGCAAAATTGTTAATAAAGACAAAGTTAAAATCTTAAATACAGAGGGAAAACCTATATTACTTTCAAAGAAGGAGCAGTAAAACAGACTTCCCCCTCTCACCAGATGCTATGGAAGGCAGAGCAAATGGAATGACATTTTTAAAGAATTAAAGAAAATTATAGAAATCTTGATATTGTCTCCTAAGTGAAAATATCCTTTCAACATGAAGGCAAATAAACACATCTTTAGAAGCCAAATTGCAATACAAAAAATACAAGGAAATGCTTTAGGCAAAAGAAAAATGGTCCTGTATGCAAGCAAGAAAATTCAGTAAGGTATGAAGAAAAATAAAGGTACATCTAAGTTAATATTGACTCTCCAGGGATGCCTGGATGGCTCAGTCACTTAAGTGTACAACTTTGGCCCACGTCATGATCTCGAGGTTTGTGAGTTCAAGCTCCACGTTGGGCTCTGTGCAGACAGCTCAGATCCTAGAGCCTGCTTCAGATTATGTGTCTCCCTCTCTCTCTGCCCCTCATCAAGTCATCTCTCTCTCTCTCTCTCTCAAAAATAAATAAACATTAAAAAGTTTAAAAAAATATTGACTCTCCAAGGCAATAATGAAAATAAAATACTAACACTATTGTTTTTGATTTAAGATGTATGCAGAGTTACAGTACCCAAAAATAATAACATAAAGTGTAGGAAGGACATCATTGGAATTGTAATATTCTAAGAACCTTGCATTGCTTAAGAGGTGGCAGAAACACTAATTTATATTAGCCTTCAGTAAGTCAAGTATTGAGGTGATAATCTCAACAACTATAAGAGCAGGAAGATCATATAACCAACGAGTGAAATTCCTTAAAAATAAGGAAAGATAAGACTGAACATAGAAAACTAGAAAAAAAACCTCCCCAAACAGTTTAATATCAGATAATGTAGAATTTAAGGCAAGAAGCATTACTAGAGAGAAAGAGGACATTTCATAATGATAAAAAGGTCAGTCCACCAAGAAGATATAACAGTTCTAAATTCGTGCTCACCTAAAACTATAGCTTCAAGCTTAATAAAGCAAAAATCGACAAAACTACAAGAAAAATGGAGGCATCCACAATCATAGTAAGAGACTTTATCAACACTCTTCCAACAACTGATATGACAAACATAACAAAACAAACAGAAGACCTACAGATAGCCAACAGACACATGAAAAGATGCTCAACATCACTCATCATTAGGGAAATGCAAATCAAAACCGCAATGAAATATTACTCACACCTGTCAGAATGGCTAAATTCCAAACACAAGAACAACAGGTATTGGCAAGGATGTGGAGAAAGGGGAACCTTCGTGCACTGTTGGTGGGAATGCAAACTGGTGCAGCCACTGTGGAAAACAAGATGGAGGTTCCTCAAAAACTAAAAGTGTAACTGTACTGTGATCCAGCAATTGAACTACTAGGTATTTGCCCAAAGAATACAAAAACATTAATTCAAAGGGATACGTGAACCTGATGTTTATAGCAGCATTATCAACAATAGCCAAATTATGGAAACAGCCCAAGTGTCCATCAACTGAGGAACAGATAAAAGAAGATACGGGGCACACACACACACACACACACACACACACACACACACACACACCACATCTATATATGTAGTGGAATATTACTCAGACATCAAAAAGAGTGAAAACTTACTATTTGCAACAATGTGGATGGAGCTAGAGAGTATAATGCTAAGTGAAATAAGTCAGTGAGAGAATGAGAAATACCATATGATTTCACTCATGTATGAAATTTAAGAAACAAAAAAAATGAGCAAAGGGGGAAAAAGAGAGAGAGGCAAACCAAGAAACAGACTTTTAACTATAGAGAACAAACTGATGGTTACCAGAGGGGAGGTGGGGTGGGGGAAGGGTGAACAGGTGATGGGGATTAAGTAGTGCACTTTCTGTGATGAGCACCTGGTGTTGTGTCAAAGCGTTGAATTACTGTATTGTACACCTGAGACTAATATTACACTGTATGTTAACTAATTGTAATTTAAATAGAAACTTTTTTAAAAAGCAAGCAAACAGATAAAAACAGGTAAGATATAAAAGATTGAATATTCTATTCATGGAGAGATTAAACTACAACATAAATCAATGGTACAAATGTAAGTAGAAAATACCCAAATGTTAGAAAACTAAGCAACACATTTCTGACTAGCCCAAGGATCAAAAGATAAATTACAGAGACAATTTGAAACTATTTCTTGCTTCTCCTTGCTTCCATCTGGGGCTTCTGGGATGTTGGTGTTCTTCCATTTCTCGGCTAAAGACCTAGATTTTAGATCCTAAATACAAAAGTTATTTATTATATAAAAATTCATCAGTTGTACATTTGTACACCTGTAGTTTGTGCACTGTTTTGCATGTATAGTCTATATCGATTCCTTTAAGTTAAAAATATAATATTTTTATATATTAGATTGCTCCTTGTAAAAACAAAATCCCCAAATTGCTTTCAGCTGCCGAAAGCTGTTTGTGGGGATTTGCATAAATTAAACAAACAAAAAAAACTAACTTTTCTCTCCCAGTATTCAGAATGGCTGAAGTGGTGACACATAATCTTTTTGGCATCAGAGTCAGTGCAGAACAAAATAAAAATATTTATAATCTACAAAATTAGGACAAATGGCTATATTGAATTCTGTGAAGAAATATATATAAATTTACCACTAAGATTGTCTTTTTTGTTAAAGAGAATAAAGGCAATGAGAAAACTGACCCTCTCTTTAAACCGCCAAAATGTCCAAGTATCTGTAAAAAAAAAAAAAAAAAAAAAAAGTGGAATTAGCTCTTTTCAATCAATACCACATTTACTAAGTGGCATTTTCTCTTTGGGGTCACTGATCTTTGTTCGGATTTTGGGTCTTTTATCTGCTGTTAAGTTACTCAGTGTCTCCAGTCTTACATTCTCTTATCTGTCAATAAGATTAATAGTGCTGATTTTGTAGGGTCATTATGAGGATTCAGGGTTTTGAAAGAATTTGGGGACAAGTTACTTAACCTCTCTGTTCCTAAATTTTTTCATCTATAAAATTGAGATAATGACCTTCCCAGCTTGGGAGTTGACCTGCCCAAGACATTGGTCTTCTTGGCCCCACTGTGTGTGCATATGCAACATCCCACTCTGCATGTGATTTCTCATTCTCTACAGAAAGTTTACTGAAACTTGACTTCATTCTCTGATCAGAGGACTTAAACATTAGTTATATATCTAATGGAGTAATGAATGTAGGACATTGATTTGATTACATCAGCCTTGCTAAATCTAATTGAAATAGGACAGTGTGCATTTTTCTGAAATAAAAATACTAATAAATACACCTTGAACAGAACGTGAAAATAATATAGGTGTTTTTTAATGTTTGGGGTTTAAAAATGTGAGTTTTGAATCATAAACTTTTCTTAATCTTATAAAATTAAACATCTCCAAATAAGTTCAGAAGAGAAATAAATGCTCTTGCAGATTACAGTTGATTGTTGCTTTAGATATTGTCTAAAAGCTGGGGCATTGTGTATAGCCCTGCTATGAAGCCACTGCTGAGGAGTATATTCTGCTCTGAAAGGAAGGAAAACAATATTTAACGCCTAGAGGATGTCTTCTCTCCAAACGCCATGTCAAAACCATAGTTCAGGAACCTTCATGAAGGCCTGATAAAATAGTGATTGATTAAGTAGTGAACAAATGGAAATTTCATTTTTTTTACAATTTATCTTTATATTTCAAAGTTTTTATTCAGCAAACATTTGTAATTTGCTTTACTATGTGTAAAACACAAATCAGATCCTGGTCTAGAGAGTTTTGGTGTCCTATAAAAAAGAGAGTCTGTGTTCATAAATCACTGTCCTTTAACATCGAAAATAAAGTGGCATAAAAAGTTATATTAAAATACTTTACATATTAAAAGAGAAATGAAATGATTTCCAGTTGGGAGTATAAAGGAAAGCTTTATTATAGAGGACAGCTGATTCTTGTAGGAGTGAGATTTAGACTTGTAGTGTCTTTATGGTCTGGTATTCATAGTTTTAGAGATGAGACAGACTAATATTAGTGGCTGAAAGCAGCATTTTTATATATCCAAGAAACATTGGTTAAGTGCTCTGTGCCAGGCACTGTACTAGATGCACTTTCTATCCCAGGAAGCTCCAGTCCAGTGTACAGGTGTGGGACTGGGGAGAAGGTGGAAGGTGTGGACAAAGGCAGAAAGGGACATCAAGTACAGTTGACTCTTGAACAACACGGGTTTGAACTGTGCGGGTCTACATATATGCAGATTTTTTTTAGATACATACAAAACAATATTGTAAATGTATTTTCTGTTATGATTTCTCTTAACATTTTCTTTAGTTTACTTTATTGTAAAATACAGTATATAATGCATATGACAAACGAAATATATGTTAATCCACAGTTTGCGTTATAAGTAAGGCTTCCAGTGAACCTTAGACTATTAGTAGTTGGGGGAGTCAAAAGTTGTATGCAGGTTTTCCACTGTAGATTTTTCGAATGGCCAAGGAGTTGGCACTCCTAATCCCCCTCATGGTTGAAGGGTCAGCTAACTGTGTTCTGTTTAGGAAAAGGGGACGCGGGGCGCCTGGGTGGCGCAGTCGGTTAGGCGTCCGACTTCAGCCAGGTCACGATCTCGCGGTCCGTGAGTTCGAGCCCCGCATCAGGCTCTGGACTGATGGCTCAGAGCCTGGAGCCTGTTTCCGATTCTGTGTCTCCCTCTCTCTCTGCCCCTCCCCCGTTCATGCTCTGTCTCTCTCTGTCCCAAAAATAAATAAACGTTG
>NW_024419322.1:0-8903 GCF_014898765.1 Herpailurus yagouaroundi
CAGAGATAGAAATGCATAAGAGACACAGAGAGACAGCTATAAAGAAAGAGACCGAGGGAGGGAGAGAGAGAGAGAGATGAACCCCTAACCCTGCTTTGCCAATTATTTTGTCATGTTTTGCTGAATTTGGGGTTTAGGTAAGAAGAACAAGGATGGGGGGAAAGGGCTGAGGTGCCAAGCCGCCGGGGAAGGAAGGGTGCTCAGGGAGCACTGACCCGGGGCTGGACCCGAGCTCTGGGAGGCTGCTGGCCCGCCTCCTGTCCGATCGCACCCCGGAAGCATCGGCCCGGACGTGCCCGCCCCCAGGGAGGCACTGGATTCAGAGCTGCTCAGCCCGGATTCTGTAGGACACAGGCTGCCCCACCTGAGTGTCCAGGGCCTGCTGGAGCCCAGGGCGTGGGTGCACAGCCCTATGAGGGACGCAGACCAGAGGCCAGGGCCCCTCGCGGCCCAGGCCACACTCCAGGACTCCCAGAGCCCGGGACAGACCCCCCATCCCAGCAGCAACCCGCAGGGCTACCCTGCACCACACAGGGACCCTGACAGCCTCCAGGAAGCTGGGAATAAACACCGGGCGCTGGGGAGGTCTGGAAAACCCCAGAACAGTGGGCATGGCCTCCTGACAGCCTCCAGAGCCCAGTCTGCGGGCCACCCAGCAACGGCAGAAGGCGCAGAGAGAAGAGGTCTGGACACGAAGGAAGGGGAGGGACGGAGAAATGAATGAGAATGGGGCCAACAAGGACTTTTCTAAATGTCCTTCCGATTTTGGGCCACAAAGAAATGTAAACGGCCCCCAAGCCCGTGCAGGTGAGCGGTCCACAGGAGCGTGTGCAAAGAGCCCACAGACTTGGGGAAGGGGCACGATCGTTTTCCGGAGAAGATCCATCATAGAGTAGTCTGTTTGAGAGCGTCTGTCCCTGGAGCGCGAGGACAGCAAATAACAATTTAGGACAAAGTAAGCGAAGCCACTGCTTCCGATAACAATCGGACGCGCTGAGTGAGCCCATTTCGCAGCGTCGCGGGGGCAGCGGGGCCGCCCCCGACTGGCTGCTTAGAGCCACTGTTCTACCCCAGTAACACGGCGCGCCTGTCCCACAGCTGAGCAACAGCCCGAATTCAACAGGCTGATCCCAGACGTCCAAACACAGCTTCCAGAAACATCAGCTAAAAGTGTCCCTGTTTCTCCCTTCCCTGATTTAGCATCTCCTCAGGTTGAGTCAAATCTTTAAAACTGGGGAGTTGAATGTGGGGCCTGCACTCACACTAAGTGGCAGCGGCCCATGGGGTCTTCTCCATGTCAAGGTGGCGGGGGGCTCGGCTGGCGGTCAAACCCCAAAGCCCACCCAGGAGCCCCTCCTGGAGCCGCAGCCCGGCTGCTCTCGGGCTCCCCCCTGTGGCCGATGCCGGAACGTTAGCACCTGAGCATAAAACCCAGCGGAGCGACCACACCTGTGCTCTCTGAGCCGGGTGTCAAGGTGGCCCCGGTGGCCAGAGTGCCTAGGAAGGGCTCCGGGACGCCACCTGGATCACAGCTCTGAATGCAAAGAATGATCCGTCTGCGACCACTCCCTCCAAAAGATCAATCTTCGAAGAATGAAGACCTGATTATCAGGAACACATATCTGCACATTCGGCAAAGCTACACCTTAGCAAACGTGTATGTTCAGGTCAGAGCTGTTACTCACTTTCCTTATCCTGAGGCGCTTACAAAAATCTAAAATATACACGCCCACGAAATATATATAGCGTCTTGGCAGGGCCAGTATGAGGACACGCGAGATAACATCGCAGGAGCACAGGAAGCTGGCTGTCTATTTGAAGAGAGAAAGAGAGTGTGAAAACAAGTTATTATATCACACGGAACTCCCAGTCCCACGAACCAGATACAATCATCCTGACGCTTAGAAGACCACGTCCACGTCTCCGGGAGATATCCTGTGTACAAGGAGCTAGAAGCAGAACAATTAGGAGTATCCGTAGCTGGTTGAATGACCTTATTCACAAACTGTCAGTTATAGGGGTTTTTTGGAGCAAGGTTCACAGGAACGTGTACTTGGGAGTCTGATGTAGGGCTTCGCTGATTTCTGAGGCACTGATTCTCGGGGGGCGGGGGGGGGAGGAGGGGACAGACATACCCAGAGCTCCTGGGGCTTCTTCCTTGGCACAGCGAACCCACGCGGCAAATGGACATGTGCCCGTGTCTCATCTCCCGGGACTGAATCCTAGCCTGTCCCTCGGGTGCATGGAGGCCAACCCTCTTACCGGAAGACAGAGGAGCAAGTGCTCAACAAATCTGCATAAGCCAGAGGGGACAGTCCCCATCTGAGATGATGGGATCAGGATGCAAATCTAGTTGTAACGGGAAAAACACAGAAAAGACCACTTACAACAACGACAGGGAGAGTCACCACATGGAGAACCCAAATGCACCCCACTACTGCCTCAGACAAGGTCGTGCTTGGCGGCTTAGTGGCCGACTGCTTTTGAGATCTTGCATCTAGACTGAGGGCCATATTCCTAAAAGGATATGGGTCAGCCAGAGCCCAGAATGGAGCCCGTCCAGAAAGGAAGCCGGAAGCCTCAGGCCCGCGGATCCCTGTAGAAGGGCCGACAGCAGACTCGGGGCAGTGCTCAGCCGGCGCCCCGGGCACGTGGACAAGTTCCTTTGTCTTCAGAGCTCTCTAAACCCTGGAGAGACAACCCAGGCCTGAGAAGCAAGGGGTCTGGCCTCCAGAAGACCCAGTGATCTTCTCTAACCACCTCCACGAATGGCCCATGCAAACCGATGACGTAAATTCTTGTGGATTTGGATACAGATGAATTTTAATTTTTTTAATGTTTTTATCTATTTTTGAGACAGAGGGAGACAGAGCATGGGCAGGGGAGGGGCAGAGAGAGAGAGAGGGAGACACAGAATCTGAAGCAGGCTCCAGGCCCCGAGCCGTCAGCACAGAGCCCGACGCGGGGCTCGAACCCACGGACCGCGAGATCGCGACCAGAGCTGAAGTCGGACGCCCAACCGACTGAGCCGCCCAGGCGCCCCCAGACGAATTGTTAAAGACTGCGTGATTCTCAGCCCATGTTAAAACCAAAGCCCTTCCAGAGGGAATCCTGCTGATGACAAATCGTATTCCATAGTGGACGCACACAAGACGTTTCTGTTCTCTCTTTTCAACGTGTAAAACTTTGCATGTGTCTGTTTCCCAAAGATGAGGGACTCTGGGCCGTGACGCCCCGGCACTCGGCCAGTTCCACGGGAGACGGGGGGCCTCCCCGTCCCCTCCCCCTTCCTCCCACGCCTGGCCCGTGGGCAGGGCAGAGGCGAGGGGAGCCGAGCCCCGTGCAGAGCCCACACTGGACCGCGGGCCCGCGGGCCCGTTTCGGCTCCGTTTCCAGTGAAGACGCTACAGTTTAATAACGCACCTAACGTGCCTGATCTCTGGGGAAGAAAGTCTGATGGGAAAGCACAACGTCATTTTTCACTGCGCCGAAGGGGACTGCACATCACCAAAGCGTGTCAGGGACACCTGTGCCCCACACAGGTGACACACCGTCAGCATCACCGACCCCCAACCCACCAGGAACCCCCACGCTCCCATGCGCGAGGCGGCCTCAAGCCTGCCCGCCACAGACTGGCGGGACACTCGCTTCTCTCTCCCAAAGATCTATTTTTTCCATTAATTTTACATATATTTAAAATCTCGGTCACACACTCCCCAACCCCATGTGGAATGAATCAGTACACAGCTGAGAGCAAACAATGCACTAAATTCTGCTCTAAAACCTTCCTTCGAATCTGGAGCATCGTCTTCAAAATTACCAGCGTTTGTGGAATTTATTATCTTGTAATTTCCCTTTCGTAGTTCAGCGTGATTGGCTCTCCTCCACGGGGCGACTGCATTTTATGAAGCCTTGATGTCACTTTGATTTGGAATGCAAGGAAGGGTCCCTGCGGCCGGGGAGCCGTGAGGGTGGCTCTGTGACAGTTGTGTTCACCCGTAGTATTTCTCAGGGCTCTAGGAATCCTTAGGGCAGGGTCGCAGAGGGAAGCTGCCCTGTGCAGAGTCAACCAGAAACAGACCAGCTGCGTGGAGAAAGGGCACGTCAACGTCCAGTCCTTCGACGAGCGAAGGAGGGGAGGATAGTGAGAAAGCCCCTGCGCTGGGGTCAGGTTCTGGGCCACAGGGGGGCCGCCGGACCCCAGCGCCCGGAGCTCCCAGGCGGCGGGAAAGTCTTGGGGAAGGGCGCCTGCCAAACCCCAGAGGCAACTCGGGTCCTTCACGAACACCAGGTTCCCTCAGAAATTAAAATCATCAGTCGGCCCGCTCAGCGACGCACCGTCCGTCCTGCCTCGGAGCGCGTGCGAACACTTCTCGGCCGCCTCCCGCCCAGACACAAAAGTGTGGCACCCTTGCAAAGAGGCAGATCTGCTCGCTGGTCAGAGGACCCTCGCCGTGGGGGCAGGTGGGACGGCCAGAAAGTCTCCCCGAGGCTCCAGGTGCCCTGTGCCCTCCCCTGCCGCCCTGAGGGAGGTGGGGACCCCGCCGCGAGGGCTCCCCAACGCAGTCTTCACGGGACAGGGCCCGAGATGACCTCCCTCACGGCGAGGCCTCAGCATGGCCTCCCGAGTGCCAACCCTTGCCCACGGCACAGAATGTCCTCGGCCTGGCCCGGGACACGTCCATCATCCCGTCTGCCCGTTGTGGGCTGGGCTGGGCACCGTTTCACCAACAAGCCGACAAACTTGCTCTCTAGGAAGTGACCAGAATCCAACAAGTTTGCGAACATCCAGAAGGCAGCAGGGCTGACGGCCCAGGCCGCACTGAAGTGTTCTCAAGCGGTGATCAAACACGCCACACGTTATTGTGTTGACCTCAAACTCTTCATGCTTTCTGAAACTTCATTATTATCGGGAGAGACCGTGCCAGCAACCTCAACCCTTAAGCGCTGGCTTACCACCCCCCCCCCCCAAAGGCGTGGGGCTTGCTAACGGACAGGTCGTAACATGATGCGGGGGGACAGGATGGCAGCCGGGCCGCCCCCCCCAGCAAGCTGACCACTGGGGCAGAGCCAGGAGGAGGGGATGCACCAGCGCTGGCAAGGAGGGACTGTGGGGGACAGCAATCAGAAGGTTCTTCTGGATTTCAGGGCCAGCTACCGCAGCCACGGCCGAACGGATGGCGGGTGTCCTGGTGACAGACGCCGAGAAGGCCCGCTGTGATTCGGGCAGAAGGAGGACAAGAAAGACCACCAGGGAAAAGCGAGTAGATGAGGGAAGGTTCCTCCCGGAGGAAGGAAGCGCTCACCGTAGGGGTACTTCACCTCCTCTGCGCCAGCCCTGTCTGTCACCTGCCACAGTATGTCATACGCGGCGAAGTTTGGGCAGAATCGTGGTTTTAGTCGTCACTCTAAGACTGCCCTCCTGTCAAAAGTTCTCGTTAAATTTAGCCAGATACTCCACAAGTTTCCATTTATTATTTCTTTTTTTTTTTTTTTTTTCCCTAATTCTGACGATATAAATGCGTTAACGTCTTACTTGGCTCCAAGTTTTTGTGTTTTATTAGGAATCTTTGCTCTTTGCTTTTCAGCCTGGGACTGCGAAACCACATAAAAATGTCTGTTAGTAATACTTTGAGGATAATTTCTTCTCAGCCCATGTGAACTTAGGATTTTGTTCTCTGGATTCTTTCCTCTTGTGGGCTTTGGTTAAACACTTAACGTATCGAGTGTTCTTCAGACCCCAAGCACGTACGGATGTTAATAGCGGGATCCTACCCCGTTACCAACCCCATCCAGCGGGGACACAGAGAGGGGACAATTCTAACTTTCTAATTCTAAGTCATAATTTTTCTTCCCTAATGCCAAATCCCACTGGAGACTCATCATCCTCAGCCTTTGTCTGGTATGTGCAGAAAAGTGCAATTGTCATTCAGAAATAGAGGTGTTGCCTCGCTCTGTCCTACTGTTCTGCCCATCTTAATAACAGCCTCTGTCCTAACATCCTAGGGGGTCGGGAAGGCTTCTTTTGATATAGAATTGCCTGGAAAGCTGTTCTGAGTCATCGTTACATCGATGCCCGTTTACCACCCGATCCTCGTAGGGCCTGAGGCTGCTTATGTGTTCATTTATGGTCTTGATGTTGGGGCTTCTAGGTTGGAGACTGTCGCTTGTGGTGACTTCTCTCCTCCCTCGCCGCCTCCGTGGCCGCTCTGCCCATGAACGAAACCCGGCCTTCCCGGAGCACCGTGCACTCGGAGCACGTGCAGTGGGAGAAAACCCGCAGAATCGCTGCCTGTTGGGCACGTCTCATGCCGGGACGATGCACATCCCACACACACACCCCCGCCGCCATGGCTCAGAAACGCTGCCGTCAGACCCTCTCGGGGACGTGCTAATGACGACACTTTTTAAAATTTAGATATGAGCAGACGCTGTCATTCCTCTTCTCTTTCAAAGCAAAGAAATACACGTGGGGCACAAAACAGCCATCCCGACCCTGTCCTTCCACGTCCCCCAGACCAATGAGTCCGGAGCACGTCCCCTCCCCAGGGGGAAGGTGGGAGGGGAAAAGACTGTGGACTTATAAAGTCCCCGAAGGTGTCCCTGAAATTAGAGCAGGGAATGCCCGTCCCCCAAGGGAAGGAACATAATTCCGGGTTGAATCTGGAAACAGCTGGATCAGCTTAGTGGCAGGGGCAGCTTCCCTGACTCTCCAGCGTGGGCGCAGCAGAACCCTTGTGGGCAGGTTGTCGAGGGCACACAGGAGGAGCACCCACAAGATGCCCTTGACGGGGTGTGTGGTGCACAGAGGCGCTCAGTGCCACCACCAGTGCCTCCGGACAGGGCCCAGGAGATGGCACCCGCTGGCAACAAGACGTGGCAGGACGCCTGCCCCCTAAGCGTGGGCACTTGCTCTGCTCCACAGCGAGCCCACTGGCCCAGCTCAAATTCCGTGGGAAGGGGGTCGCGTAACGCACCTCCTCGCCGCCCCGAAGGAAACCTGCAGCGGCGGGCTGGCCGTCCGTCCGTCCAAACCCACACGACGACACTTGTGACAACGCGGAAGAAGAGGGATCCACAGGCCCACGCTGTGCCACAGTCTCAGCCCTTCACACAAATGGCTCGAGACAAGTCAACCGTTCCCACGAGAAAGGGACACAGTCTGGCCTTAGGGTGCACCCACCTTTTATTTTTTATTTTTATTTTTTTTTTAGTGGCCTTTTTAATTTTTTTTTTCAACGTTTATTTATTTTGGGGACAGAGAGAGACAGAGCATGAACGGGGGAGGGGCAGAGAGAGAGGGAGACACAGCATCGGAAACAGGCTCCAGGCTCCGAGCCATCAGCCCGGAGCCCGACGCGGGGCTCGAACCCACGGACCGCCAGATCGTGACCTGGCTGACGTCGGACGCTCAACCGACTGCGCCACCCAGGCGCCCTCACCCACCTTTTAAAGGAAGGCAGACAAGTGGCCCCAATTAGGGCAGATTAATCACTTAACGCCACCTGCTGATCGGCAATAATACTGGAAAGTCTCACTGAGGACCAGGAGATCATAAAAGCCATCAGAAAGGGCTTTATGGTGCCGTTTCTAAAGAACAACTTTGAAGGAAAAAAAAAAAAGAGATAATGGTCAAGCAAAGCAGCTTCCCTCAGCCTTGGACACAGAGCAGTGGAGGTGATCGAACCCAGGGACACTCTGACCGCACGGCGCCCAGACACAGACCAGGCGGTGTCGGGAGGAAGGCAGGCAGGTGCACGGTCCTGGGAAGCCAAGTGCGACGGGCTTGTGACCCACAGAGGTGGGGGAGTATCCCCGTCTCTAGGTGAGAAGAGAAGGTGGGAGAGACGGTACGTTGTCCAGCTCTGCACAATTTACCTCAACGGAACGCGGGTAGCTGCCAGGAACAAAGCGGTGCGTCCTAACCACCCAGTGACGGGCGGGAAAACCACGAAAGGCCAGTGCCCTCACACCCGAAGGACACAGCACCACAGCCGATAGTTAAGGTCTCTCAAACTACCTCCTGTGGACCAAAGGCACGGGCGCCATCCAAAGCAAGGTGAATGGGAGAAGAGATCCCCCGCATACGAAAAGCCTTATCTTTAATCCTCACGGCAAGCTAATCAGACAGCACTTTGTCCACACGACACCGATAAGCAACCTGGGGATTAAGAAACCTCAGTAACGTGTCTAGGGTCGCCACCCATCCGGAAGACGCCACTCCCGGGCTCCCGGACGGTCTCCCGGACTTAGTGAAGATCAGACGTAAATCTTGCAGAGGAACCAAAAGCTCCCCGAATACTAGGCAGCGGTGTGAAAAGAGATGGTCCCTACACCAGATCCAGGGCTCCCAACACTTCCCCGTGACCCTTCGGCCAACCTCTTGAATTCTCAGATGGTGGGGCGGGATGGGGAGCCAACATATTTGAGGGCTTTAAAATCTTCTTCCGCCAGGGCACCGTGTTTGCACACGTAGCTTTCAGGCAGAAGGTCTCCTGGGAGGAGAGTGCAGTCAAGGGCCATCGCCCGCCCTGGAGTCCCCAGGCAGCTTTTCCTGCCCCCAGAAAACCCGAAGTAAACGTCACACAGAAGGGCGGCAGGGAGAGAAGAGAACTTACAGGGATGTCAACGGTTCCAACAGCTAACCGCCCTCTTCTGCTCTTCCCGGGAGGTACCGACGGACCACGGTGCCCCCCGGGGAGCGGGCACATGGGACCCCACCCTTTACACTCTCAGAAAATCGTGGCAAGGGTAGGTAAGCCGCGGCCACAGCTCTAGAAGGAAATGCCAGTGTCTTCTTTTGGGAACCGGTCTGTTTCTCCGTGGCCTTCAGCGAGCTACTGGGGGGGGGGGGGGGCCGGGAGGAGTCTGCTGTGAGGAGCTTGTGCCCTAAGCGAGTTCGG
>NW_024419323.1:0-1742 GCF_014898765.1 Herpailurus yagouaroundi
ACCATTTTTCAGCTGTTTGACTTTGGGCAAGGGATTTGGCTTTTCTGAGCCTTAGCCTCCTCCTCTCTAAAGTGGGAATAAGACTGCTTTTGCTGTCGGCTCCCACTGTGTTCTTGGGAGGATTACACACGACCCGCCACAGGAAGCATCTAGTATCTGCTCGTGCAGAGGAAGCCCTCAGCATATGTTACATATTATCAACTCCAATGCAAGCTGAGTTTTTCACTCTCCAAGGAAGATCTGAGCCCAGTATCAAGGGAGAAAGCTTGCTAACCATACAGAAATTTTGGAAGCAACGGGGTTAGCAGGAAGGAAGCCTGCGTTTCTTTAAAAAAAACAAAAAGTGGTTTTTCAGAATTAGCTGCATATTGGAATTGCCTCGGGAGCTTTAAAAAAAAAAAATGTCAGTACCTGGGCTCCATCCTCTGACGTTCTGGTGAACTTGGTCTGGGGTGTGGTCTGACACTGAGATTCGTAAAAGTTCCCCCAGATGATGAAAATACGCACCCAAGTTTGGGAACGCAGTGTGTAGCTTTCTTTTCTTTTCTTTTCTTTTTTTTTTTTAAATTTGTAATGTTTATTTATTCGAGGGGGGGAGACACAGAATCCGAGGCAGGCTCCAGGCTCCGAGCTGTCAGCACAGAACCCGACGTGGGGCTCGAACTCATGGACCACAAGATCATGACCTGAGCCGAAGTAGGATGCTTAACCGACTGAGCCACCCAGGCGCCCCACAGTGTGTAGCTTTCTATACACCTGCATGATATTAGGTTAAGCTATACACCTGCGTGATATTAGGTTGTTGAAAAAAATTTTTTTTGTTTAGAAAAAGACTTTTTTTTTGCACCTTCATGCAAAATCTGCTAGAGTGTACAAGCTAAAAAGCAAAATGTTAAGAACAGAGTGTTTTTGTAGCTAGATCAGTGTGACTGGCTTCAAGGATCATGTAAAGCAATGGAAACAGACACCGAGGTTCCAGTAAGTATTTGTGCAAATTGTGAGGCTCTTTGGGGTCATAAATGTGCCCCATTCTCTCAAACCCCCCTTTATTTACACAGAGGGCAGATGGCCACTGCTATCCCTTGGAGAGCTAAAAGCTGGGGTCAGTTGTACGTACATGTGCACATGTCAACCTGAGTCAACAGCCAACAGTGAGGGAAGCTTGAAAGGGGTAGGGTGGGGGTCCATGGGAAGAGGAGAGGGAACCCCCCAGTGTTTATGTGTTCGAGGCCCAGAGCCCATCTGAAAATAACTGAGGGTAAGGGAGGTGGCCATCAGCCAGCCCTCAGGCATGAGCCTCTCTGGCGAAGGGGAGTTTGGCGTGGTAGGGAGAATACAGCTTTCCAGCTGAGGCAGTACAGGCACATGGAGAGATGTCCACCCTGAGGGGACAGAGGGACACATATCTAGTGAGTCTGGGGACAGCAATTAGCAGCTGGATGGAGGGAAACTTTCCAATACAACCATGAGGTGTCCCTTTTCTCACGGAGCATGGACTCTGGAGCCAGATTACCTGAGTTTGAATCCCAGTTCTACCACTCTGTGACCCCAGCATGCTACTTAACTTTGCAAGGCCTCAGTTTTCCCATCTGTAAAATGGCAATGATAGTAGCACTCACTTCACTGACTTGGTGAGAGGGTTAAATAAAGTAATCCATGCGAAGTGCTTTGGATGGTGTTTAGGACATGCTGAGGGACCTAGTAAGTGTTAGTATTTTTATGACTTCCAGTCCAGCTCTGAA
>NW_024419323.1:1842-9036 GCF_014898765.1 Herpailurus yagouaroundi
ATTCTGTGTCTCCCTCTCTCTCTGCCCCTTCCCCGTTCATGCTCTGTCTCTCTCTGTCCCAAAAATAAATAAAAAAAAAAAAACGTTGAAAAAAAATTAAAAAAAAAAAAAAAAAGGAAAGTGTTATTAAAAAGCAAAACTGTAGAGAGTAATTTTTGGTTTGCTGAGAGATTTGTTTTCATATTTATTTATTTTTGAGAGAGAGGGGGAAAGAGGCAGACAGAGAGGAAGACACAGAATCTGAGGCAGGATCCAGGCTCTGGGCCATCAGCACAGAGCCCGATGCCGGGCTCGAACTCACGAACCATGAGATCATGACCTGAGCCGAAGTCAGACGCTTAACCGACTGAGCCCCCCAGGTGCCCCTGTGGAGAGTTTTTATACCCTTGCAATGAGGACCCTTCCTTAGACATGTTGGGGAGGTGCGATGGCTGAAACCAAACTAGGAAGAGAATGCCAGCCTGGCCAAAGTTAGCTGGTGTCCTCCAAAGTGACAGCCAGAGACATTGCAGGGAAAACAGAGGCAGAGCCACAGATCTTCACCTCAAGTAGAACTTTATGGGCTTCAAGGAGAATGCCCAGCTACGCTGGGAAGCAGGGATAGGAATAAGTTTCTAAGTTTTGTTGTTGGGGTGACTGAAAATGACTGTTGAAGCGTGAGGGCTATTAAATCTGAAGGCAGAGCAACTCCTCACACTGTATCATCTTTGGGGGCAATCCTGCTGCACGAAAGTTCAAGAGCAACCCCAGAGGTCTTGGGAACCATCTGAATGTGGGATATGATGAAATTCACAAGGAGACACCCAAACCCTCATCATTTGCCGTGACAAACTGACAGGTTCTATGACTTTTTTTTTTTTTAAAGGAGGGTTCACGTCCAGTGTAGAGCCCAGTGTGGCGCTTGAACTCATCCCTGCGATCATGACCTGAGCTGTGGTCAAGAGTTGGATGCTTAACCGACTGAGCCACTCAGGAGCCCCGACTCTATGACTTTTCTCATACCACCCTGGAGTTGGGGGGGGCAGGTCCCTGCTGATTGTCAGAGTCAGACATTCCAGTCAGATATTTGGCCAGAGGTGTTAGAGTAACCAATTCCACATCTACTCAAGCAATGGTTAATGGATTCACCAAAAAGCTCCGGCCCAGAGAAGAGTTTAGAAACAGTATAAATCAGATGCTAAACGTAGTATGATGACAGAAAAACTGTGTAAGGATGTCTGTTAGTGAAGCCCTCATATAAACTTTTCTCAGGAAAGGTTTTGCAAGAGGCTTCAAAGTTTTTAAAATTAATTAACATTTTATATTCAGCATCCCACGAGTTTCACATCTGCCACTGATTTTCTGACTAATTAGAGAAGCTGTTGGTGGAGGGATTGTTAGATGTTTGCACAGTACAAATTAGGGCATAATTACAAGGCAGGATGTATGCTAATGAGAAGCAAGGCTGATAAACCAGTGTTTACACCCACAGAAGAATTCTCCTTCTTGTGGTTCTTTGAGCTCATTCCTGTTAGAATCCTTTATGAGTAAGGGTACAAATCCCTTTTGATAGTCTGGTGGGAGTTGTTTGGAACTATACAATCTTTGGAAGAAGACCTGCCCTCAAAAGCCCATGGAGATTTGTAGATGTGCACTACCTGTTCTCAGGTGTAATCAGGTGAGCCCTAAGACCTCTTCCATTTCTACCTGAGAGTTACTTTGGAATGCTCCCAGATATGCATCTTTTAAAAAAAAAGTTCACTTATTTTGAGACAGAGGGAGAGCACAGGGGAGGGAGAGAGAGAACCCCAAGCAGATTCCATGCTGTCAGCACAGAGCCCAACGTGGGGCTCAGTCTCACAAAGCATGAGATCATGACCTGAGCCGAGATCAAGAGTCTGACGCTTAACCAACCAACCCACCCAGGCGCCCTCCATGTGCATCTTAAAGAGTCTTTTCTCTTTGTGGAATCTCCAGCCTGGCAGGGGCCAAAGAGATCCTGGCTCCCATGGAGGGCAAAGCAGGCACCTGCCTGGTTCCCATTGTTGCTTGGCCATTTTGTCTAACTCATGCCCTGAAGACTGATTCAATTCGAAACAAATACGGAGCATGAGCTGTTTGGCTAACACACAGTAGTTTGTCAGACATGGTAACAGGTGAAAGAAATGTAAGGCATTTCACTGGCTCACAAACAACTACCTTATTGAAGAAGTAAAAACATACACTGAAAGCCAATAGCAGATAGGATATGGGCGGTTGTCAAAATGAGGCCTCTGTGAAGGTTTCTGAGGCCAGGATGCCTGCCCCAGCATCAGAAGAGAGCCACGACAGTGATGAGAACCTTCACCCCTTGAAGCAGGGAGAACTCCTCTGGCATCCCTGCTACCCTGTGGTTCTGCAGAAGGAAACTTTGTAGAAGGCAACTGCCAAGGGGTAGCCTGTCAAAGGTCATGACCTGTGGGTCCCAGGTGATACCAGCGTGTTGTGGATGCAATTGCCATTTTCTTCTCTTAGGGGACCCCTGCCCACTGTCATCTAGACCATCCTACGGGCATCTGCAACCCCTATAGATATGTCCTGATTCTCTAAGCCTAAGAGCCTTTCCTGAAGCTTTATGGATTTGGCCATACTAACAATCAGGTTCTTTGATCCACCACTGGTTAGGAGGTTCTCAGCAGCTGCCTTGGCCTGCTTTCCCATGTCTAGTGGGTTTGCACCAATGTCTCATACAACTTACCATGCCTGTGGGCTGCCTTGTATATTCAAAGTCCACAGAGGCCAGAGAGGAAACACACAGGACAGTGGAGACACTGGCAAACGAGAAGCACCTGCTATTTTTACAGAAACTAGCCACCACTTGGCTTCAGCCACTTGAGAATGTGGACTAAGCATTACCAGATCTTTCTGATTCTTCAAGGGAAATGGATTCATAGGAGACATCGGCCAATTGGTAGAAAGGTTCACAAATTGAAAAGTTTGCAAAACTGCAAATCAAGCAAAATAACACACATCCATTAAACTCTTGCTGGATTCATTCTACATGTGGTCTATATGGAATCTGCCTTAGGCTGACAATCTCCATCTCAACAAATGCCAACAGAAAGTGCCAAAAGAATTCAGAGGTAGGTGATCCAGGCAAAAGCTGGAAGAGTCGTGGAAGACTGTGAGAAGGAATGTGACAATTCTGTTGCTTTGTGCCAAAGATGTGACCTCTGGTGCCCTGTTCATTATTCATTTTTCCCATTCTAAAAAAAATTTTAAATTATGGAATGTTTTTAATTTCAAAAATATTCTATTAATCTAAGGCCATATTAAGTCTCTGTTCCTAGAAAGCTCTTCCTGGCAGTTCACGCATCTTCTTTATGACGTAGTATGTTGGGAGAGACGTAAATCGATCCTTCAGGCGAAATAAACTTTTTACAACCCAGGAATGTTAACACGTAACATTTAAAGGATCTAGCAGAGTTACCTTCTACCCAAAGAACGTTTACTCTCAAAAGACATATTCGTAGCTGAATGTTGCCTTCAGGAACTGGAAATGTCTCATTTTCACCAAAAGCTTGTATATGAAATAAGATTACACTGATAATTAGAAGACAGTTAGGAAATAATTCCTTTTTTATATGACAGGGAAGGGATGCTTCTGTAATACTATGCATCTTTTTTTGTTATAACATTAAAAAGAGTTTTTTTATGCTTATTTGGGAGAGTGGGAGAGAGAGAAAGAGCATGAGTGGAGGAGGGGCACAGAGAGAGTGGTGGGGAGTGGGGTGGGATTTCAAGCAGGCTCTGTGCTGACACAGTGCACGGCCTGGCATGGGGCCTGAAGCCACAGATGATGAGATCATGACCTGAGCTGAAATCAAGAGTCAGATGCTTAACCAACTGAGCCACCAAGGTGCCCCTGTTAGAACATTTGTAAAAGAGAAAATTGCTTTAAAAAATTTTTTTTAATGTTGATTTCTGAGACGGAGAGAGACAGAGCATGAGTGGGTGAGGGGCAGAGAGAGAGAGGGAGACACAGAATCAGAAGCGGCTCCGGGATGCGAGCCATCAGCACAGAGCCTGATGCTGGGCTCAAACTCACAAACCATGAGATCATGACCTGAGCCGAAGTCGGTCGCTTAACTAACTGAGCCACCCAGGCGCCCCCAGAGAACATTGCTTTTAAATTTTATAATGGTCACAATGACATATTAAAGGGATTTGTTTTTCCCGGTACATTTCTTATATTCTTTCTCATTAAAAAAATTAATCTATCCCCAGCAAAATTCACTCTATTTTGTGCCCAGTTTTATCAAGCGTATGCAGCTGCGGTATCTCTTGACACTGGAAATCAAATACAAAGGCACTCTCAAAACTAGATTCATTAGTTGCCTCCATTTACTCTTTTCACTCAGTTAACTGTTCCAGCTTCTGTTATGTACCAGGCAGCGGGAATACAAAGGAGCAAAGACACAGCCCCAGCTTTCAAGGAGCTTTCTGTTTTGTAGACCAGCTAGACATTTGAAAGTGACAATGTGGTAAGACAACTGCTACCAAGGATATCTGCCCGGATATAACTCTCATTTATTCATTTTACTAATGTAATCTGATCCAGCCATCAGTACCAGGCCCGCCAGTGTGTTGACAGTGTGACAGTAGGTGACAGAGCTGGGAGCCCCTAGACACACAAAGGGGGGGGGGGTCCTGTGCTAGAGAAGGACTGGGGCCCCGGGACCTGGACAAAGTCACAGCTTGTCCTGGGACTGGAAGGGAAGGCATGCTGGGGCAGACAGGAGGCTCTTATGGAACTCTGTATGTAATTCCCAAATTTCAGAAGGGTTGAAGAAATTGACATGGAGAGGTACAGAAGTTGCTGAGTAGAGTGATGTATGACTGGTTAATGGTGAAGAAAACGTGAGAGAGAGCATCTACACTAAATTACAGTCCAAGAAACCTTCTGCTTTTCATGCTCCAAGCAGGCATAGAAAAACGGGTGTCTTGCTGACAGATTCCATGATCCATGCATTGGCAGCACCAGGGAAGCCATTTCTTAGTAGAGGGAGGACAGAGAATGGGACTGGGTGTCTGGTACCAGGCACCCTGCCTGTCCCCTGGCTGACCCAGCTCCAGGAGCTGACAGCCACAGCTGGGCCGTGGGGACGCAGATATTGGCCCCGGCCTTACTCCCAGACGGCTATGGTGCCGAGATAAGTAGACCCCGTGGGCTGCCTTGGTTATTCCATCAAACTCAAGACAGGCTGACCGTGGTCAGGAGGCAGCCAGAGTTAAGGTTCCCTGGACTGGAATGCTTGGTTTTGTCCGGATCCATTGGCATGGATCATCTGTATCGTCTACCCTGCTGGGTGGTGCTAATCAGCTGACTAAGGGGACAGGTCATTAGAGTGATGGGAAATTTCTTGGCTTGAGTTGTGTTCCCTGTTCACTCCCCGTCTCCATTACAAATGAATGGAAATTTCTACCTGAAGCCCGTGTCTTCCCTTCATCTTCTTTTTGTTCTTAGCCACATCCTCACTCTCGCATCTGTATTTCCTGGCACATGTAGATGCTGGATGCTCTGCCAGGCACCAAGTCAGCCTTAGAATGAGCGAGATGGGGGAGTTCTCAGCCTCGGCACTACTGACGCTTGGGGCTGGATAATCCTGGGTGGTAGGGGCTGTCCTGGGCACTGAAGGATGCTGAGTGCCATCCCTCTGCCCACGCCATATCCTGAGCAACCTCCTGGCCATGACAACCAAACACATCCCAAGATATTATCAAATGTTCCCAAGGGGGTAAAACTTCCCCTTGTTAAGAGACACTGAGATAGGCCAGGGTTCCAATTCTGGTTTTGCTATATATTAAGTTACTTAACCTCTCTGAGTCTCAATATCCTTGGCGATAAAAATATTTTCTGTGGTCATTGTAACAATTAAAAAGATGTACAGCTGGTTAATTCCTGGCATGTGGTAGGTCTTCAAAAGGCAACAGTTATTACCATTTCACTACTATGGTGAATTTTCTTGGATAATTTCTGTGGTCGTTGTAATTACAGATTTCTGGTGACCAATGAATTCAAGAAGAAACTGACAGAAATGTCCTTGGCTCTGTCTCTGGCCACGTAAGGATGGCTTGGCTTGGATTCTATCACCTAAAAGTATAGTTTGGGGTCTCTCTCCGGGAAAGCTGGTGTTTTCAACATTCCTGTGGAATGGGATCAGCAGCCCCAGGAGCTTAGGGATTTTGGCCTTCTCATGGCCCATTCTGGGGTTTGAACAACCTCTTTCACTTCTCATTATGAGTGTGTAGGTTGTTGATGGTTTCTGAAGCCAAAGTTTGAATCCCCGGCCTTTGGGATTCAGGGCTTAGAACCAATCCGAACTAATTTAGTAGTAGAGTTTTTAAATAGTTGTAAAGAGGGAACCAGTTCTTGGAAATTTATAATTTTGAGAAAATGGCCTTTTTAGGACTGCCGATCAGGATTTACGGAATGTTCTCCCTTTGCCTCCACCATCCGGACATACACATTCTTGGATACAGGAACGTTTTTATACAATTACATAGAAAAGCATTCTCCCAGAAATTAACCATCTTCTCTCAGCTGACTTAGGAGATACAGAAGGGGAAGACACATATAAAGAGGAGACCTATTTTGCAGTTTATCAAAGTATGAGGTATCATGTCAGTCCTGTTCCAATCTCTCCTCTCTCTTCCCCACCCCCCCACTTCTCCTCCCTCCCTCCCTCCCTCCTATCCTTTCTTCCTTCCTTGTTTCTATAAAAATCTTTGTTTTACGACCTGTCATGAATGATGATACTTACAGACTGAAGACATAATAACTGAACTGATGAATAATAGAAAATTAATGTTTTAGTTATACTGAGAGACATGTGAAACTTAAGTGGACTCTAGTTGTACACAGATTTTGGTCAATTATTATTTTGGATGAATAAGAGTATTTGGTACTTAATATCCAAAGAGGAGTAAGATAGTACCTATACCCCAGAATTAGAGAATCTAACTGGGAGAGATTAGATAAGAGAGTTCCTGAGAGGATTATGTTGCAAAATTGACTGAAAAGAGATGAGAACAGTGCTCACAGAATAAGCAGTCAGGAAATTTTAGAAGAGGGAGAAGGGGAAGTGGAAGGGAGGAAGGAAGGGAGGAAGGGAGGGAGGAAGGAAGGGAGGAACGGAGGGAGGAAGAGGGAGGAAGGGAGGGAGGAAGGGAGGG
>NW_024419324.1:0-318 GCF_014898765.1 Herpailurus yagouaroundi
GAGGAAGGGAGGAGGGAGAAAAAGGAGGGAGGAGGGAGGGAGGGAGGGAGGAGGGAGAAAAAAGAGGGAGGAGGGAGGGGGAGAAAAAGGAGGGAGGAACAATGAAGACAAAAAGACAAAGGCAACAACAGAAGGAAGGGAAACTAGGAAAGCCCAGTGTGTCTGAGGGTCTCTGAGCAGAGAGCTGTGTGGGCCTCACGCGACCTGGGGGGTGAGCAGTCGGGCAGGGCAGCCGTGTGAAGGCCGCGGGGGTGGCAGTGAACTTGGTTTGTTTAAGGAACAGGCAAGGGAAGCGTGACTGGGCCTGGTGGGTTGGGG
>NW_024419324.1:418-10634 GCF_014898765.1 Herpailurus yagouaroundi
CCCCCCCCCCCCCCCCCCCCCCCCCCCCCCCCCCCCCCCCCATGTCGAGGCAGGCCGCCTGGAGCCGCCCCTCCCCAGCCTCAGTGGGGGCGGCCCTGTAGGTCCTCGGACTCCACGCCGCCAGGCTCTTGCTACGCGAAAAAGCAGGAATACTGCTTGTGGAGTGAAATCTCATGTCTTCTAGCTGCTGGCTTCGACGTGAAGATTTACAAGAGACTTTGCAGCCAGCACAGGCACGGGGCGGGGGTGGGGGGGGGGGTGGGGGCCACTCTGCGGCCCCCGGATCGCCAAGGCTGGGACGTGCCCCAGGTTTCTGCCCCAGGTTTCGGGCTATCCTGGAGGACACTGGCTGTCACCCCTGGGTCCCTCTCTGCGGAGCCGGGCTAGGTCCCAAGAGCGATTCGCTGCTCCCAGTGTGGAGCTGGCCAGGGACTTAATCCAAATAAGGGCACAGCCAGGAGGAAAGGGTGTGTCTTCCCTTCAAAAGCCTTGAATAAAGGAACCCTATTCAGGGCCTGAAAAGAGCCGTGTTTAAGTGAGCGGGGGCCCGTCCAGGCAGGCCCCGGGTGCACAGTGACCTCTTGCAGGGGGGAGGTTTGCTGTTTGAGAGCCTGCTGCTCTCCCCGTGCAGGATTCTCCCCAAGCAAACGCTGACTCACCGGGTTGCGGTCTCTGCTGTGGGGCTGCAGAAACGGGTCCCTTACCTTCCTCTGGGGATTCTGAGAAGGGCCCTCCTGGGCACGTCTGGTTCCTCCCAGCCTCCAGCGTGCACAGCTGAGGCTCAGCCCCCCAAAGAGAGTCTGCACCCCATGTGTCGGTGAGCCCGCTAACGCACGTTCACGGGGGAGGTGGGCAGTGTCTAGGTGAGTTGCAGAAGGTCAACCAAGTCACGACTAACAGGTGACAGAAAGTAGACTTAAAGCAGGTCAAACGGACAAATCAAAGAAGGCCCCAGATGGACCCTGAGGGTGCGATGCTAAATGGAATATGTCAGACAGGGGCGCCTGGGTGGCTCAGTCGGTTAAGCATCCGACTTCGGCTCAGGTCGTGATCTCACGGTTCGTGGGTTCGAGCCCCGCGTCGGGCTCTGTGCGGACAGCTCGGAGCCTGGAGCCTGCTGCGGATTCTGGGTCTCCCTCTCTCTCTGCCCCTCCCCTCCTCGTGCTCTGCCTCTCTCTGTCTCTCAGAAATAAATAAACGTTAAGAAAAGCCAACCAAACAAACGAAAGAAATGTGTCAGACAGAGAAAGACAAATACCGTATGATGTCACTTCCACGTGGGGTCTAACAAAAAGCAAACTCAAAGCAAGAGAGAGCAGGTCTGCAGTTGCCGGAAGCAGGAGGTGAGCGGTGGAGGGATGGGGTGAAGGTGGCTGAAAAGGTGCAGAGCTCCGGCTACAAGATTCGTAAGAGCTGTGGATGTATCACACAGCAGGACGGCCGTAGCTAACGCTGCTGGATGGTATTTTGGAAAGTTGCCGAGAGAGTAGATGCCAAAAGTTCTCAACGCAAGGAAAAAGGTTTCTTGCAACTGTGCGAAATGATGGCTGTTCACTCAGCTTCTCATGGTGGTCATTTCACAACATATATGTATGTCGAGTCATGATGTCCTACACCTCGAACTCACACCGCGCTGTATGTTTATTATATCCCAATCAAACCGGAAGAAATAAAATGATTAGAAAAGGGGGCGGGGGGGGGTGAAGGAATAGATTGGCTCTGGACGCTGAAAAGTCAGGCCCTGAGTACTTGAGGGACATAGGAAAGAGTCTTTTTCTGCCCTTGACCCTGATTTCCATGGCGCTCCATGGTTGAGACTTGGTTTCCAGCCTGGCACTCTCTGCAGAAAGAGCATCCGACCGACTCCCGGGGCTGACTCTTCCTGGTCCAGCTGGGCCACGTGCCATTTGTGACCCAATCGTTGGGCCCCTGACGGCTGAGCCCTGGTTCAAGGTCAGTTCTGCGCCAGGGAACTGGGTCAAACCCCACGGGACCACATGGACCAAAAGAAAGGACTGGTTTCTCCAAAGCGAGTCAGACTATTATTAGAAGGAAGGGGGATACCTGGGAGGTGGCAAACAGCAGAAGACCACCACACCACATATCGTAGCCAATAAGTAGCAGGTCCTGGTTTTGAGCCCACATCTGGATGACTCTGGACCCATGTTTTTAATTCAGGGCGTTCAGGAATGGCTAGATCTAGGAACTCAAATAAGGTCAGCAGGACTCGGCTCCCCCGTAGCCCACATTTTCCCCCTTCGCTCTCCACTGGTCAGTTTCTTTCTCAGGCAGGTTTCTCCCATGGTGTCCCTAAGCAACTCCAGGTTGATGACAGCCAGTTCAGCAACCTCAGGAGAAAGAAACGTAGTCTTTTTCAAAACGACAACGACAAATACAAAAACCCGAGGCTGAGGCTCATTGGACAGACTTAGGTCACATGTCACCCCCGCACCCATCACCTTGGCCTGCTGTGGACCAAGCTGATTAGCCAGGCCTGCTGTCCCATGCCACCCCTGAAGCAGGGAGTGATTCCCGCCTGGATGGATGCATTAAGGAAGGCATAGGGAGGCCTTCTTCGCGGACAAGGGGGACACAGACCTGGACGCATCCCCCTTAGAGGTAAGGTGCACACTGCGTCCGGGCTATGCACCGGCTCCTTTAGGACACAGGACTGATGTGCCTGGCGGCTGCGGCTGCTAGAACTGCATTTCCACCCATAATGGGCCGGGGTGGGCAGTCACTGGCATTCAGCTATGGGCTCTCCTGTGCCAGGGCTGAGGTGGCTGTGCCTCCTTAGGCTTTTTTCTTCAGTCCCAACTTGGCTGCTGGTGCTCCAGCCATCCCATCCATATTCTAGCCAGGGAGAATGAAGAATGTGGAGTGGTAAAAGGACCCTGAGTCAGGTCCTCAAAGAACACCCACGGGTGCCATACCCACGACTTCTGCTTATACTGCATTGACCACACACATTGCAAGGGAGGTGCTGAAATGTGGTCCTTTATCCACACTCGTTCCAGGCTTTAGTGATTTAGAATTTCTGTTAGAGGGGAGGGAGGCTGGATAATGGGAAGGCATCCAGCAGTGTATATGCCACAGGTTTTTCCTGTTGTTGGGTTTTTTTGTTCTGAAGCCATCACGCAGGTAGGGTTTGAAGCGAGAGCCACAAACTCTCGTGCCCACAGGCAAGTGGCCTTAAATGCACGAGGCAGGATTCAGAGGCAGAGAGGCAATAGTGAGCGGTGGGGACTGGGGCAAACTGGAGACCTCATGCTCTGTCTCCCCGTGGCTGACAGATCTCGCTGACACTTGCCAAGTGAGAAGGAGGAGCCCGCTTTTGCCAGGGCCTCTGAGTTTTCAAGAAAAGTGGATATACAGCTTTAGATGAAATCTCCTGATTTTATTATTATTATTGAAACAAATGTTTTTTCATGTTTATTTCTGAGAGAGGGAGCATGAGCAGGGAAGGGGCAGAGAGAAGGGGAGACACAGAATCCGAAGCAGGCTCCAGGCTCTGAGCTGTCAGCACAGAGCCCGACGCGGGGCTCGAACTCACGAACCGCGAGATCATGACCTGAGCCGAAACCAAGAGCCGGGCGCTTAACCGACTGAGCCCCCCAGGCACCCTGAAGTCTCCCGATTTTTAAATGATGATCACGAATTCAGATTTACCCCCCAAAGAACCACGTGGACCAAATAGTACACAGTTACGAGCTGACACTCTAAAAAGTCAGGTTGATCGAGGTCTACTTTGCATCAAATAAAATCTATCCCTTCGGGTGTATGGTTCCACGATTGTGCTGCTCAGGCCAGTGTGTAAACCACCAGCATCGTGAAGCCGTAGAAGAACACTTCCGTCGCCCCAGAAGTTCCCTTGTCTGGCTTTGGAGCCAGCCTCTGCCCCTCCCCTCAGCCCGTGGCAACTGACGCTCTTTTTGTGTTGCTAGCCTTTTGCCTTCTCCGGCGCCTCACAAGGAGGGGTTCACACGCCCCCGAGCGTGAGTCTGGCTTCTTTTGCTCAACACAGAGCATCGCACGCCTGCCCCTGCATAGACGTACCACAGTCAGTCCCTCCTTTCGCCGGCTGGTCGACTTCTGGCTTGTTTCTAGTCTTCGGTGCTTGTGAATGAAGCCATTATAAACATGCCTGTGCAGGATTTTGTGTGGACATATGTTTTTGTTGGTCTTGGGTGACTCTCTGGGCCATAGCTAGGATGCAGCTTTGCACTCCTACCAACAGTGTGAACGAAGTCTGTTGCTTCACATCCTTGCCAACACTTGGTATTGCGGGGGGGGCGCCCGGGGTGGGGGGGCCCGGGGGTCGTTTTGCTTGGGTGGCCATTCTAGTGACACTGAGCATTTTTGCATTTGTCTTCCATGCCTGTGTATGTCTTGGTAAGGTATCAGTTCACATATTTTGCTCATTTATTTAAAGTTTACTTATTTATTTTGAGAGAGAGAGAGAGAGAGTCTGTGTGTGTGTAGGGGAGGGGCAGAGAGAGAGGGAGACACAGAATCGGAAGCAGGCTCCAGGCTGTGAGCCATCAGCACAGAGCCCAGCGCAGGGCTCGAACTCACGAGCTGTGAGATGGTGACCTGAGCCAAAACCAAGAGTCGGATGCTTAACCAACTGAGCCGTCTAGAAGCCCATATTTAAAAAAAATTTTTTTAATGTTTTTATTTATTTTTGAGACAGAGAGAGACAGAGCATGAGCAGGGGAGGGGCAGAGAGAGAGGGAGACACAGAATCCGAAGCGGGCTCCAGGCTCTGAGCCGTCAGCACAGAGCCTGATGCAGGGCTCGAACTTGCGAACCATGAGATCATGACCAGAGCCGAAGTCAGACGCTTAACTCCCTGAGCCACCCAGGCGCCCCTAGAAGAGTGGCTTTTGAAGAGCAGAAGCTTTTAATTTTGATTAAAGTTCGGTTTGTCAATTTTTAAATTTAAGGCTTATGGTTTTGGTGCCCTAGCTAAAAAAGTCCTGTGAATGTCAGAAAGAGTTTCTGCCATGTTTCCTTCTAGAAAATTGATAGTTTTAGGCTTTACATTTAGGCTTAGCATCCTCTTCAACTTATTTTTATTTATGTATTTATTTTATTTTATTTTATCATGTTTTTCTTCAACTTATTTTTTATGTTGGGATGTCCGTTGGTTGAAAAGACTTTCCTTTCTTCACCGAACTGCCTTGCCGCTGTTGTTGAAAATCTGTTGACGTTATGTGTGTGGCTCTTTTTCTGGAATCCGCTGTTCCGTTGGCATGTATTGTCCTGTCACCAATACCACACCAGTGCCCGGACGGGAGTACTATATCAGTGTCAGCTCTTAGTGTATTTTATTAATTGTTGAGAAGATCAACCTTCTTTTGGAATAAACTGAGAATTCCAAAAAAGTTGCAAAGGCAGTGCAGATAGTTCCCTTACACCTTTCATCCTGCTCCTGTTAGCACTTTACACACCCATGGCACGCTTGTGAAAACCAGCACGCTAACATCGGTGCAAAACTTAACTAAGCTGTCTGGAGTTCACCGCTTTCCCACGAGAGAGTTCTTTTCTTTGTTCCTGTTCTGGGATCCAACTCGGGGTTCCACGTCGCATTTCGCCATGGGTTTTGAAAGTTTTATTTATTTATTTTGAGAGACAGTGCGAGTGGGGCAAGAGAAGAGAAGCAGAGAGAGAGAGAGAGAGAGAGAGAAGGAGAGAGAGAATCTCGAGCAGGCTCTGCACTGTCAGCGTGGAGCCCGACGTGGGGCTCGGACCCACGGAAACTGTGAGATCATGATCTGAGCCCGAACCAAGGCTCCGACACTTAATGGACGGAGCCACCCAGGCGCCCCTACCGTGGCTCTTTAGATGCAGAGCTTAGCGTCTCCAGCATCAGGATTCATCTGAAGCCAATACGGTCTTACAGTGAGAGCTGGCTGTATTTTCTCCCTGGTGGCAGCATAAAGTTATGGGACAGGGGTCCCCCTGTATCCGCGGTTCAGCTGCTGTCTGCGGGTCCAGTGACCAGCAGTCTGGAAGCAGATAGATCAGATCACTTCCGACGGATCACCAGGAGGTCACTAGTAACCTCCCGCTACGTCACAACGCCTATGTCATTCACCTCCCTTCACCTCATCACGGAGGCTCCGTATCATCTCCCGGCATCAGAGGGGCGAGTCGAGGACGGTAAGATATCTTGAGAGAAAGAGTTCACATTCACATGACTTGTGCTGCGGTAGGTTGTTGCAATTGTTCTAGTTTATTATTCGTTATTTTTGTTCCTCCCTTAACTGTGCCCAGTTTGTGAATTACACCGTATCAGAGCTTTGCAGGTACGGGGAAAACACCCAGCGTGCGGAGGGGTCGGTACCATCTGGGGCCCGCGGCATCCACAGGGGTCTTGGAACGCGTCTCCCCGGAGAAGGGGGTCTACGGTGTGTCTTAGACTTCGTGACATACGCGACGCGTGGTCTCCTTCGGCCTTCACGTCCTCGTCTGTAAAATGGAAACAAGACAGGCCTCGGCCAAGGCCAAGGCCCCGCATGGCCTGCAGGAGACGCTCAGTAACGAACAGTCAGTGTTGAATCCACAGGCGGGGTCTCTCCCCGGCGCGCCTGCTGGGGGCTGCTCAACGCGCCTCCCCTTCCCTCCCCCTACTCCCCGGAAAGCTGGCGGCAGCTGATTTCTTAGCGGGTCCTGTCTGCCCCCCAGGACCCCCCAGGAATGGCTACCCACCACAATAACCACGTTTCGGGTGACCAGGTTTGCAGAGGAAGCTGCAAATGTTTCGGTGAAGCCACATTTCAAGTTTCCCAGCAAATTCGCTTTGTGAGGACACGACCTGCTTTCGCTCAGGCTCCGGAGGGGGGGGGGGGGGGGGGGGGGGGGGGGGGGGGGGGGGGGGGGGGGGAGACGAGCTGCTTTCGGAGCCGCAAATGCTGTCACTTGCATGCTGTCTGGCTCGCACGTTTTCAAAACGACGCCAGCCAGCACCTGCCTCGTGCACAGTGGAGGCGATTGCAGAGAATTGGTAGTAATGGTGAAAAGAAACATAGAGAATTGAGATACGAAAACAGGGGGCAACTTTCAAAAGTCCCCTGCCGCCCCACCGCCCAGACACGGCCTCTGGGGATGAAAGTACTTTCATTCTCCTTTTTATAATTTTTTTAAAAATAATATGCGCTGCGAACAGAACAATTATAGAGAAAGCCCCAAAGCAGAACATCTCTCTCGCGTCACCATCCAGATGACCAGCGGGCAGGCCGGCGCCCCTTTGGGGCTTCTCGCTCCTGTGCTCCTAGGTCTTGTGACAGACCCAAGCCTCCGCAGCTGGGGGGCAGGCCCTGGGGGCAGACAGCCTGGGTTTAAAATCTGCCTCCACCGCCAGTTAGCTCTGTGCGACCGGTGTGACTTCGCCTAGCGAATGACCGCACAAACCTCATGGCTTCGAGGGCCCCCTTTTGTTATCTCACAGCTACCATCTCACGGGTGTGTGTGGGTCAGGGTCCCCGGCACGGCTCACTTCTGCCCTCTGCTCGGGGTCTCACGGGGCCACAGTCAAGGTGCCGGCTGGGGCTGGAGTCTCGCTGGGGGCTGGGGGCCTCTCGTGTGCTCACGCCATTGTTGGCAAAGTTCATTTCCTCCAAGCTGTGGACCCCAGTGTGTTGCAGCTCAGCAGAGAGGCGGGGCTGCTGGGAGTCTCTTGACTTCCATGTTGCACCCCCGGGCCCTCTTCTAAAAGGCCCATTCATTGTAGGGGCGCCTGGGTGAGTCAGTTGGTTAAGCCTCCGACTTCGGCTCAGGTCACGATCTCGCGGTTGGGGAGTTCGAGCTCCGCGTCGGGCTCTGTGCTGACAGCTCTGAGCCTGGAGCCCGCTTCGGATTCTGTGTCTCCCTCTCTCTCTGCCCCTCCCTGACTCATGCTCTGTCTCTCTCTCTCTCTCTCTCTCTCTCTCTCTCTCTCAAATAAAAATAAATGAAAAAGACCCACTAGGATAATCTCCTTTTGATGAACTCAAAGACAAAGGACCCAGGACCTTTACATCCACCAAATCCCCTCCGCTTTGCCCTGTGATGCAGAGTAACCAGGGAGGTGATGTTCCATCACGCATGCAGATCCTGCCACGCTCAAGGAGAGGCCGTGACGCAGGACGTGGACCGCAAGGGGAGGGAACCTGGGGGCCACTGGTACTCCTAAGGCTTTGCCGTCACCTTGTGTTTTAGTTTGGGGGCAGACCAGTGAACCTTAAGAACCTAAGGAGTCACACTTGGTAAAGAAGATCCCATCCGTCTGACCAAGCACTGGCATCGGTTGAGGTTTTGAATAAAAGAACAGGCAGTTTCATCCAGAAAAAGTGATTGATTCGCTAGTTCGCTCCTTCATTGCGTAACTCATCGCTGCACGTGTGGGGGGCCCTGGGCTTAGCGCTAAAACCTGTAAACTCACGCGGGTGCTGATCATTGCGGGATCTTTTCTGGAGCGTCTGCTTCAACCACGAGCCGCGACTGGCGCACGCTACAGATTAGCTTCTTTAATCCTCGCGATAACCTTGTGAGGGACATACTAATATCACTTCCAGTTTGCAGAGGAATTGACATCAAGAGGGGCTGTTTGACTTGGCCGAGATCACGCACCCAGAAAGCAGTGGGGCTGACCAGGGTCCGGGCATTTTGGCTCTAGACCCTGTGCGTGCAGCACATTCCGCCCTGCCCGCTTACCGCCAACGAACACGCTCACGGGCATGATGCCACTTGGCTCGGAGGTGGGCAGGCTCCTTCCTCTCCCTGCCTTTCTCTGGGTTCTCCTTGGACCGACAAAGAAGTCCAGGGGGGCGAAAGGGCAAGTTTTAGCTCCGGTCATGTGCCACTGCCATAGGGGAAGTGGCCAGGGTCCCGTGGATCCCATGGCCCAACAGGGCGCGGACAAGAGGCATTTCAGGGCCCCCAGGGACCACGTCCTCAGTCCCCGTCAGCAGCCCTTCCGAGAGAAAGCAGAGGGAAGGGGCTGGAGTTTCTCCCCCAGCGCAAGGCATTGCACCCTACCACCCACCAACTGCCCTGCTTGTCCACCCAGCAGGGCCAGCCAGTTCCGGGAATTTTCTGGGCATCGAAAATGCCCACGGCAGCTGTGGGTTGGGTGTCCCTCATCCCCCACCTCTTCCGATAATTTGTCAAGGACGCTTTTTTCTTGGAGGAGGATTTAGGGAAGTTGAGGGCGGGAATCTTGATGAGAGCCCCTGGACACGCCCGGTTCCTTGCAAAGGTGCCCCTGTGTGGCCGTGGGAGGTAGAGACGGGAGAGTTTGGGCGCGGAAGACCTAGCGGCCAGGCACAAACGCTGCGGCCCCGGGCAGAGCGGTTTGACCACTCCGTGCCTCGGTTTCTCCAAGCGTCGGGGGGCGATTACTGCCAGTCTCTGCGCACGGGGATGCCCTGGGAGGATTCCAACGCGGACGGTTCCTGGCGGATGGTAAGCTCTCGGAATCTGTGAGTTCTTGTCATTCCTGGGCAACGTGGCTTTCTTCCTCTCATGACGGCAAAGGCCCGGGCAGTGGCTGCTCTGTCACATCCAGGCCCTTCTTCCTCCCAGTGCACACTGTTCCCTGCAGACAGGCCGCGCCTGATACGACAAGCTTCACCCGGGTCCCTGCTCTGAATCCATCCCCGAGGCCCCCGCCCCGCCCCCTGGCCCCAGTGATTGGTGCAGGGGTGGGCACTGGACAGAGGCTGGGCCAATCAAATCCTGCCCTTTCGAAGGGCCCTGGCTGCAGAGAAACTCGCTCTGTCCTCACGGTGCCCGGGCCCTTCTGGGAGCTGCACAAACCTGGAATGATGTTCTCCTGGTCATCTGGCCTCCGCTTGGCTGGGAGCTCCCTGCGGGCGAGGAGACCAACGTCCTGTTCGTCGCGTGGGTCCAGCACAGGGCTGAGTGCCTGCCCTGGGTGGAAGGTTAATTTGATCAATCAAAATTCGATGAAAGAATGAATCATGAATGAATGATGTTCTGCTTTCTACTCTGGCATCAGTCTGCAATCATTGCTTCCTTTTAGAAGACGGCAGCCTTCCTTCCTTCCTTAAAAATAAGTGTTTTATTTTCCAATAACCTTAACACCACGATCACACTTAACTAAAATAATAATTTTCTAAAATGTTCTTTCTTTATTTTAGAGTGAGAGAGAGAGAGAGACAGGCAGAGAGAGAGAGAGAGAGAATCTCAAGCAGACTCCAGGCTCAGCAAG
>NW_024419325.1:0-6712 GCF_014898765.1 Herpailurus yagouaroundi
CTAAACCGACTGCGCCATCCAGGCGCCCCTCCCCTTTATTTTAATAGCACCCAGTGCTTACCACGAGTGCCCTCCTTAATCCCCTCACCCATTTAACCCATCCCCTACTCTCCCTCCCCTCCAGCAACCCTCACTTCGTTCTCTCTAGTTAAGAGTCTGCTTTATGGTTTGCCTTTCTCTTTTCTTCCCATGTTCATTCTGTTTCTTAAATTCCACACATGAGTGACATCATATGGTATTTGTCTTTCTCTCACTGACTTATTTCGCTCATCATAACACACTTTACCTCCATGCACGTCTTTTGCAAATGGCAAGATTTCATTCTTTTTGATGGCTGAGTAAGATTCCATTGTATATATAATTACCACATCTTTATCCATCCACTGGTACATGGACACTTGGATTCTTTCCATAATTTGGGTATTGCCACTAAGGCTGCTATAAACATCAGGGCGCCTGTGCCCTTTTGAATCAGTATTTCTGTATCCTTTGGGTAAATACCTAGTGATACAATTGCTGGGTTGTAGGGTAGTTCTATTTTTAACTTTTTGAGGAACCTGCAAACGGTTCTCCAGAGTGGCTGCACCAGTTTGCATTCCCACCAACAGTGTAAGAGGGCACTTCTTTCTCTGCATCATTGCCTAGTTGCTTTACATCTAACAATGCTTCATAGAGAAGCTTCTACAAAGCAAACAGATCACGCAGCATATTCCACTGGGGTGAGGAGAAAGCAGAGAAAGTCAGTTGCAAGATATGAAGATGCCTATCTTGTGACTTTATTTATGAGTGTCCCCCTAATATAAAGATTTTTATTTTCTGAATGGCAAGGGTATACTTAGATTGAAATTGCATTCCCCTCACAACAAGAAAATGCTATGTATTGAGTAAATAATTCAATACACAGATGTAGTTATCAGAGTTTCTTTGTTCATTCAGTACACAACATAATTTAAATAATCATGAGAAAAATTTTACCTTCCAATAATGATTTCTAACTTGGCAAATCCAGTGAAAAGAAGAAAACATCTTACAAATGAGTAAAGCAATCACAAATACACAAACTAGACTTTAAAATGATTCACTATGGTTCTTAGGGATTTCAGTGTGAATTTACATTCTCAAAAATCTGCAAGTAACTGGACTATTATGAATCCAATATCATTATAGATCAGTGATTGCAAGGGAATTATCACGAAACATCTGATTAAATTCAAGACACTTTTCATGAGGTGGTTTCAATTTATCATTAGAATTATGCTAACATATTGAAGACAAAAGTATTTTTGGGCTTCTTTTATATCCACTATATCTTCTAAAGGTATGTTTTGATTATACCCAATAATCAAACTATGTTTGTTGAATAAATGAAGAACACTTTATGATATTAAAAACTGAGCAATATGAAAACAATATATTAAAACACTTCTTTCTATGAGGAGAAATCTAAACACAATAAAAGATAAGAAACTTGCTAAATGGCTTTTTATTTTCATAGAACCTGGTCTAGAAAAATTATTTGAAAATGGCAAACATTTCCACTGACTTCCCACTTATTATTACTTCTTGGAAAAAATGTTATCCATTTTGGGGCTCCTGGGTGCCCCAGTCAGTTAAGCGCCTGGGTGGTTCAGTCGGTTAAGCGTCTGACTTCAGCTCAGGTCCTGATCTCACAGTTTGTGAGTTCAACCCTGTGTTAGGCTCTGTGCTGACAGCTCGGGGCCTGGAGCAAGCTTCTGATTCTTCATCTCCCTCTCTCTCTCTCTTCCCTTCCATCGTTCACGCTCTGTCTCTCTCTCTCAAAAATAAATAAACATTAAAAAAAATTTTTTTAAGATGTTGTCTGTTTTTAATCTCATACATAAAAGAGCATGGATTTTTCCTATACAATGTCTATGAGGCATCATATGTAGAAACACTTGAAAATCCTGAAGACTTTGAATGGTAAAAAGGTGTGCTATTTTACCTTTCATTTTAATAGACTTTTCCCCATGTCTCTAATCATTTCTAAGTAATTTCAACTTTTTTTTTTTTTTTTAGTAGGCTCCACGACCAGTTTGGAGCGTGTAGCCCAATAATCGGGGCTCAAACTGACGACTGACCGTGAGATCAAGACCTGAGCTGAGATCAAGAGTCTGACGCTTAACCGACTGAGCCACCCAGGAGCCCCTAAGTAATTTCAACTCTCTTGTCATTGTCCTCCTGTCTGATAAGCAGAACATAAAAATAGATGACACAAAAATCTGTGACCAATTCAGAAAATCTGTCAGGGCTGAGAAGGCAGAAAGTGATGGCAGGTCACTAACTTGTTTAAATGTGAAGTGGAGTGACAGGGTGCAAAGCATTTGAATTCAAATTACTTCTCCACCTTTTAGGTATGTTTCCAGCAGGCAAAATGTTTTAAATCTTTCTCTTTTCAGCCAGAAAAGTGTGTGTGCAATGCCCAGTGGGCCATTTAATCTAAAGTCTTTATTTTCTTAGACTTTAGGGGAATTAAAAAACAATTAGTAAAAATACTGGGAACTAAGATGCTTTGTTTCAAAAAAGTACTTAACTTCAGCTTTAAAATGTAAAATGAAGGAGCCAAAGAGAGTCTTCTGAAATCTTTCAGCTTGAAACTTTTCTGATATTCTGAGAGGATTTATATTAGCTTTGTGTGTGTGTATCTTCTAATTACGAAATAATGTATATTTATTTATTTAATAATAACTACAAGCAACATGGGCTCAAATTCATGATCCCCAGATTAAAATGCTGATGCTCTACTGATTGAGCCAGCCAGGCTCCCCAAACTAATGTATGTCTATAATGAAAATAAATGAAAATACAAAGGAAAAAAAAACAGTACATAAAGAATTTTTAACATTTTAGCAATTAATTTACATTTACTGACAAAAGCTCTGGGATATATTTTTGAAATGTCTGTTTCACTTGTTATCCTATGGCCTTGGATAATTTTTCTTCTGCTATTACTGTGATTTTTCTGAAACATTTTCTCTTTTCCTCCTCTTTTCTGTTTTAAATATATATTTAAGTTCCATATTAAATGCGTGCAAATTATTTATAACACATGTGGAATTATAAAGCAAAAATAAGATGGACCCCCGTAAGCCCACTACAATTTAAGAAACATATTTTGCTGTGGGATATTTCAGATTAAGTATCCCATAGGCATTTAAGAACGTAAATGTAGAACATCAGAAATTATGTACACTACCAATTTGTAAAGGCCATTGAATAAAAAAAGTATGTCGAATAAATATTAGATAAGTAGGGAATGCAAGAAGTGTGAAGAGAAACACCAATTAATTAATTTTATTAACTATCTGAAAATTTAGTTTTAATATTTTTTGTACTATATTCATAATGACTTGTCCCTAAATCACTTGTGTTTGAATAAGTCTGTTCCCTTAGTCATGCTACTTAAACATATGATATGTCCCCATAAAATGTTTTGATTGCTTTCAGGGCATTATTCAAAGTCATTGGTAAATTTGCTTATTAGTGTCTAATAGCATATCTGACATGGCAAATTATAACGATTTTTTTAATTCTTTTTACAATTTCATGAGTATGAAACATATTTTATTTTTTTTTAATTTTTTTTTTAACGTTTTATTTTATTTTTGAGACAGAGACAGAGCATGAACGGGGGAGGGTCAGAGAGAGAGGGAGACACAGAATCGGAAGCAGGCTCCAGGCTCTGAGCCATCAGCCCAGAGCCCGACGCGGGGCTCGAACTCACGGACCGCGAGATCGTGACCTGAGCCGAAGTCGGACGCTCAACCGACTGAGCCACCCAGGCGCCCCGAGTATGAAACATATTTTAAAGAAAAATACCAAATAGTTTTACTCATCTGTCAAATCTATGAAACAAAACAGATGAGCATAGGAGAAGCGGGGGGAAAGAGAGAAGGAAGCAAACCATAAGAGACTCTGAACTATAGAGAACAAATTTAAGGGGGCTGGAGAGGAGGTGGGTGGGGGGTGAGCTAAATGGGCAACGGGGATTAAGGAGGCACTTGTGATGAGTACTGGGTGTCATATGTAAGTGGTGAATCACGAAATTCTACTCTTGAAACCCATATTACACTATATGCTAACTAGAATTTAATTAAAAACTTAAACAACAAAAAAAGATTTGTCATATTTGTTTCTTCAGCAATAGACTTCCACATGCATTTTAAAATCATTTTGCCAAATCACCTCTCAATTGCTTTTAATCCGTAGGTATTTTGTGGACAGATTCTATGATAAAATCCTCCTGCTCTTTGATCCCATGTTTCTTTAGATTGTATTTAAGCTCGATCTCTCTAGTGTGTATTATTTATGATTTTGCAACTAATTTGAGAATTTTTGCATCCTGGTTCAAGAATATGTCTTGCACATTAGTATGTTCGAACTTCTCAACCTCTTATCACCAATCTTTTATTTATTTATTTATTTATTAAATTTTTTTAAACATTTATTTATTATTCAGAGACAGAGAGACACAGAGTGTGAACAGGGAAGGGGCAGAGACAGAGGGAGACACAGAATCTGAAGTAGGCTCCAGGCTCTGAGCTGTCAGCACAGAGCCCGACGCGGGGCGCGAACCCACGAACTGTGAGATCATGACCTGAGCTAAAGTCGGTTGCCCAACCAACTGAGCCACCCAGGCGCCCCACAAATCCTTTAATATTTAGTATCCATTTTGCTTTCTAAACAGCTCTCAAGTGTCCATCTGTTTCTCTTTACCTTCACTAGTACTTTACCTTTCACTTTACCTTCACTAATACTACAAAATCCCTATAATCTTTTACCTGTACTTCCGAAACAGCTCCTCATTAGTGTCTCCTTATCTCCATTCAGTCCTCTCCGTTTATTTTTTCTCATCCCAACTAGAGTGATCTCAAAGATCTTTTAAATCCGTAAATTATTCAGGGAGTCTGGGTGACTTAGTCAGTTAAGCATCCAACTTCGGCTCAGGTCATGATCTCCTAGTTCACGAGTTCGAGCCCGCATCAAACTCGGTTTTGTGCTAACAGCTCCAGAGCTTGGAGCCTGCTTCGAATTCTCTCTCTCCCTCTCTCTCTCTCTCTCCCCTCCCTAGCTCACACACACTCTCTCAAAAATAAATAAACATTAAAAATGTTTAATACATTAATAGACACTTACTCTATTGAGATCTCTGTCAGTATGTACTTACTTTGGGAAGGCTTTCCTATTATTCCTGAGTTAAGTTTCTCTCTTTCCTTATTTCATGAAATAATACAGCTACTCTTAAAACCACCTGTCTCAGTTGTAATCCTATATTATTTATTTATTTATTTGTTTATTTATTTATTAGCATAATTTTCCCTCCCCAAGACTGTGAACCCCATGTGTGCAGAAGCTTTATCAGTTTTGCCAACCATATTGTTTCTGTTAATTTGGGGGGATGGATTTGTTATTTTATTTTATTTTATTTTATTTTATTTTATTTTATTTTATTTTATTTATTTTTTAGTTCCAGGTTTTTATTTAAATTCCAGTTAGTTAACATGTAGTGTAATATTGGTGTCAGGTGTAGAATTTTTTGACTTTTAAATACCCGGCACTCATCACAAGTGTCCTCCTTAATACCCATCACCCAATTCTTCTACCTAATTAACTATACATAAAACTTTTTAAAATTATTTGGTGACAAAATTGATACAATGTCACTTTGGAATTAATTTTGTTTTCACTATGGCCTAGTGTGGTAGATTGCAAATTGGCCTAGTATGTTAGATTTCAAGTTAGATTTTCAGGAGCACGAAGCTTCTACAGATATGCCTGCCTTAGCCATGATGGAAGTAAGCTCGGGAGCTGGGTATCCAATTTCTGTTTGATCTACAGTAAATCTGCTACCATCTATGGGATTGTTTCACGGAAAATAATCTTAAGAAACAGTGACTTTAGTGCTAAAATACAATGCCAAAAATTCCTGGGAATAGCCATTTTTAAATAAGTGTTCAATGATTGACTTTTTAAAAACCTAGTACTAGCTTATAAGAACCCACTTGTTGGGATGAGCACTGGGGGTTATGTGTAAGTGATGAACCATGGGAATCTACCCCAAAAGCCAAGAGCACACTTTACACACTGCTTATAGCCAATTTGACAATAAATTATATTAAAAAAGAAAAAAGAAAAATAAAAAAAGAAATATAATCCTATAATATTAAAAAAAATATTTTTGTGTTTTGTATTTTATCTCAGCAAAAGCAATTGAACTACTCAGCTGACAGAGCCTTAAGAAAATCTTGGTTTTGTTCCTTTTACATTTAGCATTTTAATTTCTTATATTCATTTTTTTATTTCAAGTTTATTTATTTGGACAGAGAGAGAGAGAAAGACTCAAGAGGGGCAGAGAGAAGAAAGAGAGAGAATCCCAAGCAGAACCTGATGCAGTGCTCAAACTCACAAACTGAGACTGTGACCTGAGCCAAAATCAAGACACTTAACAGACTGAGCCACCCAGACACCCTTATTCATTCTTAAATAAGGAATGATCTACCTATTTGAATGTTTGCCAGCATATACTGAAATTTCAATACATTATCCACCTACTTCCTTTATTTTATTTTCACTCTCCCTCAATAACTGTGGGGAGAAAACCTAGTCAAAAAATAATCTGAAGCATTACCTCCCACCCATTAGAATATACACACACACATATATATATATATATATATATATATATATATATATA
>NW_024419326.1:0-5941 GCF_014898765.1 Herpailurus yagouaroundi
GCCCCACAATAGTTTTTTATAAATGGCTTATGCAAAATAGACTTTTTAAAAGGTATTTAAGAGCAGAACGGAGTCGCCGGAGCCAAGCGCAGACGAGAGGCCCACGGAAGAGGGTAGGAAGGGCGGCGAGGCAGTGCGCGCTCCACGGACTGGCGGGAGGGAGCCGGGGCAGAGGGGCGGCTCGCCGGCCAAGCAGAGCCCCCAAGTCTGGCTTGCAAAAAGCGGAGGGGCCTGACGGACTGTGTTCCGACAGCAAGCGCGACTTAGCGGCTGGGAGGTCATAAGTTAACAGCTCTGCTCAGAAAGCGGGAAGGCTGGAGGACAAAGGGAAGGAAAACTGCTGAGCCCCCGGACGACAGAGCTCAGTTTGGTGGGGAACAAAGGCGCTCGCCAGCACCATCTTCCCCGCCCATCCCCCAGCCAAAATCGCAAAGAGAACCAGTTCCTGCCAGGGAACTTGCTCGCTCCGTGCAAACACCCAACTCTGCGCTTCTGCGGAGCCAAACCTCCGGCAGCGGATCTGACTCCCTGCTGCTGCCACAGGGCCCCTCCTGAAGTGGATCACCTAAGGAGAAGCAAGCTAAGCCTGCCCCTCCTGCCCCTGTGCACCTTGCCTACCCACCCCAGCTAAGACGCCAGATCCCCAGCATCACAAGCCTGGCAGTGTGCAAGTAGCCCAGACAGGCCACCCCACCCCACAGTGAATCCCGCCCCTAGGAGAGGGGAAGAGAAGGCACGCACCAGTCTGACTGTGGCCCCAGCGGTGGGCTGGGGGCAGACATCAGGTCTGACTGCGGCTCCGCCCACCAACTCCAGTTATACACCACAGCACAGGGGAACTGCCCTGCAGGTCCTCACCATGCCAGGGACTATCCAAAATGACCAAGCGGAGGAATTCCCCTCAGAAGAATCTCCAGGAAATAACAACAGCCAATGAGCTGATCAAAAAGGATTTAAATAATATAACAGAAAGTGAATTTAGAATAATAGTCATAAAATTAATCACTGGGCTTGAAAACAGTATAGCTGACAGCAGAGAATCTCTTGCTACAGAGATCAAGGGACTAAGGAACAGTCACGAGGAGCTGAAAAATGCTTTAAACGAAATGCATAACAAAATGGAAACCACCACGGCTCGGATTGAAGAGTCAGAGGAGAGAATAGGTGAACTAGAAGATAAAGTTATGGAAAAAGAGGAAGCTGAGAAAAAGAGAGATAAAAAAATCCAGGAGTATGAGGGGAAAATTAGAGAACTAAGTGATACACTAAAAAGAAATAATATACGCATCATTGGTATCCCAGAGGAGGAAGAGAGAGGGAAAGGTGCTGAAGGGGTACTTGAAGAAATCATAGCTGAGAACTTCCCTGAAGTGGGGAAGGAAAAAGGCATTGAAATCCAAGAGGCACAGAGAACTCCCTTCAGACGTAACTTGAATCGATCTTCTGCACGACATATCATAGTGAAACTGGCAAAATACAAGGATAAAGAGAAAATTCTGAAAGCAGCAAGGGGTAAACGTGCCCTCACATATAAAGGGAGACCTATAAGACTCGTGACTGATCTCTCTTTTGAAACTTGGCAGGCCAGAAAGAGTTGGCACGAGATTTTCAGTTTGCTAGACAGAAAAAATATGCAGCCGAGAATCCTTTACCCAGCAAGCCTGTCATTTAGAATAGAAGGAGAGATAAAGGTCTTCCCAAACAAACAAAAACTGAAGGAATTTGTCACCACTAAACCAGCCCTACAAGAGATCCTAAGGGGGACCCTGTGAGACAAAGTACCAGAGACATCACTAAAAGCATAAAACATACAGACATCACAATGACTCTAAACCCACATCTTTCTATAATAACACTGAATGTAAATGGATTAAATGCGCCAACCAAAAGACATAGGGTATCAGAATGGATAAAAAAACAAGACCCATCTATTTGCTGTCTACAAGAGACTCATTTTAGACCTGAGGACACCTTTAGATTGAGAGTGAGGGATGGAGAACTATTTATCATGCTACTGGAAGCCAAAAGAAAGCTGGAGTAGCCATACTTATATCAGACAAACTAGACTTTAAATTAAAGGCTGTAACAAGAGATGAAGAAGGACATTATATAATAGTGACAGGGTCTATCCATCAGGAAGAGCTAACAATTATAAATGTCTATGCGCCGAATACCGGAGCGCCCAAATATATAAAACAATTACTCATAAACACAAGCAACCTTATTGAGAAGAATGTGGTAATTGCAGGGGACTTTAACACCCCACTTACAGAAATGGATACATCATCTAGACACACGGTCAATAAAGAAACAAGGGCCCTGAATGAGACATTGGGTCAGATGGACTTGACAGATATATTTAGAACTCTGCATCCCAAAGCAACAGAATATACTTTCTTCTCGAGTGCACATGGAACATTCTCCAAGATAGATCATATACTGGGTCACAAAACAGCCCTTCATAAGTTTACAAGAATTGAAATCATACCATGCATACTTTCAGACCACAATGCTATGAAGCTTAAAATCAACCACAGAAAAAAGTCTGGAAAACCTCCAAAAGCATGGAGGTTAAAGAACACCCTACTAACGAATGAGTGGGTCAACCAGGCAATTCGAGAAGAAATTAAAAAATATATGGAAACAAACAAAAATGAAAATACAACAATCCAAACGCTTTGGGACGCAGCCAAGGCAGTCCTGAGAGGCAAATACATTGCAATCCAGGCCTATCTCAAGAAACAAGAAAAATCCCAAATACAAAATCTAACAGCACACCTAAAGGAACTAGAAGCAGAACAGCAAAGGCAGGCTAAACCCAGCAGAAGAAGAGAAATAATAAAGATCAGAGCAGAAATAAACAATATAGAATCTAAAAAAACTGTAGAGCAGATCAACGAAACCAAGAGTTGGTTTTTTGAAAAAATAAACAAAATTGACAAACCTCTAGCCAGGCTTCTCAAAAAGAAACGGGAGATGACCCAAATAGATAAAATCATGAATGAAAATGGAATTATTACAACCAATCCCTCAGAGATACAAACAATTATCAGGGAATACTATGAAAAATTATATGGCAACAAATTGGACAACCTGGAAGAAATGGACAAATTCCTGAACACCCACACTCTTCCAAAACTCAATCAGGAGGAAATAGAAAGCTTGAACAGACCCATCACCAGCGAAGAAATTGAATCGGTTATCAAAAATCTCCTAACAAATAAGAGTCCAGGACCAGATGGCTTCCCAGGGGAGTTCTACCAGACGTTTAAAGCAGAGATAATACCTATCCTTCTCAAGCTATTCCAAGAAATAGAAAGGGAAGGAAAACTTCCAGACTCATTCTATGAAGCCAGTATTACTTTGATTCCTAAACCAGACAGAGACCCAGTAAACAAAGAGAACTACAGGCCAATATCCCTGATGAATACGGATGCCAAAATTCTCAATAAGATCCTAGCAAATCGAATTCAACGGCATATAAAAAGAATTGTCCACCATGATCAAGTGGGATTCATTCCTGGGATGCAGGGCTGGTTCAACATTCGCAAATCAATCAACGTGATACATCACATTAACAAAAAAAAAGAGAAGAACCATATGATCCTGTCAATCGATGCAGAAAAGGCCTTTGACAAAATCCAGCACCCTTTCTTAATAAAAACCCTTGAGAAAGTCGGGATAGAAGGAACATACTTAAAGATCATAAAAGCCATTTATGAAAAGCCCACAGCTAACATCATCCTCAACGGGGAAAAACTGAGAGCTTTTTCCCTGAGATCAGGAACACGACAGGGATGCCCACTCTCACCGCTGTTGTTTAACATAGTGCTGGAAGTTCTAGCATCAGCAATCAGACAACAAAAGGAAATCAAAGGCATCCAAATTGGCAAAGATGAAGTCAAGCTTTCGCTTTTTGCAGATGACATGATATTATACATGGAAAATCCGACAGACTCCACCAAAAGTCTGCTAGAACTGATACATGAATTCAGCAAAGTTGCAGGATACAAAATCAATGTACAGAAATCAGTTGCATTCTTATACACTAACAATGAAGCAACAGAAAGACAAATAAAGAAACTGATCCCATTCACAATTGCACCAAGAAGCATAAAATACCTAGGAATCAATCTAACCAAAGATGTAAAGGATCTGTATGCTGAAAACTATAGAAAGCTTAGGAAGGTAATTGAAGAAGATTTAAAGAAATGGAAAGACATTCCCTGCTCATGGATTGGAAGAATAAATATTGTCAAAATGTCTATACTACCCAAAGCTATCTACACATTCAATGCAATCCCAATCAAAATTGCACCAGCATTCTTCTCGAAACTAGAACAAGCAATCCTAAAATTCATATGGAACCACAAAAGGCCCCGAATAGCCAAAGTAATTTTGAAGAAGAAGACCAAAGCAGGAGGCATCCCAATCCCAGACTTTAGCCTCTACTACAAAGCTGTCATCATCAAGACAGCATGGTATTGGCACAAAAACAGACACATAGACCAATGGAATAGAATGGAAACCCCAGAACTAGACCCACAAACGTATGGCCAACTCATCTTTGACAAAGCAGGAAAGAACATCCAATGGAAAAAAGACAGTCTCTTTAACAAATGGTGCTGGGAGAACTGGACAGCAACATGCAGAAGGTTGAAACTAGACCACTTTCTCACACCATTCACAAAAATAAACTCAAAATGGATCAAGGACCTGAATGTGAGACAGGAAACCATCAAAACCCTAGAGGAGAAAGCAGGAAAAGACCTCTCTGACCTCCGCCGTAGCAATCTCTTACTCGACACATCCCCAAAGGCAAGGGAATTAAAAGCAAAAGTGAATTACTGGGACCTTATGAAGATAAAAAGCTTCTGCACAGCAAAGGAAACAACCAACAAAACTCAAAGGCAACCAACGGAATGGGAAAAGATATTTGCAAATGACATGTCGGACAAAGGGCTAGTATCCAAAATCTATAAAGAGCTCACCAAACTCCACACCCGAAAAGCAAATAACCCAGTGAAGAAATGGGCAGAAAACATGAATAGATACTTCTCTAAAGAAGACATCCGGATGGCCAACAGGCACATGAAAAGATGTTCAGCGTCGCTCCTTATCAGGGAAATACAAATCAAAACCACACTCAGGTATCACCTCACGCCAGTCAGAGTGGCCAAAATGAACAAATCAGGAGACTATAGATGCTGGAGAGGATGTGGAGAAACGGGAACCCTCTTGCACAGTTGGTGGGAAAGCAAATTGGTGCAGCCGCTCTGGAAAGCAGTGTGGAGGTTCCTCAGAAAATTAAAAATAGACCTACCCTATGACCCAGCAATAGCACTGCTAGGAATTTATCCAAGGGACACAGGAGTACTGATGCATAGGGGCACTTGTACCCCAATGTTCATAGCAGCACTCTCAACAATAGCCAAATTATGGAAAGAGCCTAAATGTCCATCAACTGATGAATGGATAAAGAAATTGTGGTTTATATACACTATGGAATACTACGTGGCAATGAGAAAAAATGAAATATGGCCTCTTGTAGCAACGTGGATGGAACTGGAGAGTGTGATGCTAAGTGAAATAAGCCATACAGAGAAAGACAGATACCATATGGTTTCACTCTTATGTGGATCCTGAGAAACTTAACAGGAACCCATGGGGGAGGGGAAGGAAAAAAAAAAAAAGAGGTTAGAGTGGGAGAGAGCCAAAGCATAAGAGACTGTTGAGAACTGAGAACAAACTGAGGGTTGATGGGGGGTGGGAGGGAGGAGAGGGTGGGTGATGGGTATTGAGGAGGGCACCTTTTGGGATGAGCACTGGGTGTTGTATGGAAACCAATTTGACAATAAATTTCATATATAAATAAAAAAAAATAAAATAAAATAAAAGGTATTTAAAAGGTTATGTATATATATGTATATAATATAAATAT